>NC_058133.1:495319999-495410801 GCF_016433145.1 Gracilinanus agilis | reverse complement strand
AGAAGAAGAAGAAGAAGAAGAAGAAGAAGAAGAAGAAGAAGAAGAAGAAGAAGAAGAAGAAGAAGAAGAAGAAGAAGAAGAAGAAGAAGCCTTTGCTAAAAGGTCTCATGATAAAAAAAACCTTTAAAAGTGTGGGCATAAAGGGTCAATTTTAATATGAAGCATATGATATTATATATATATATATGCATATATATTTCCCCCCCAAAAAAGTCATTATCTCCAAAAGGAAAGCAATAGAAGCTTTCCAATAAAAACTGGAGTAAAGCAAGCATTTTTGCTCTCTCTACTGAGAGCTCTCTCTATCTACTTGTCATTGGTTTAGAAGTGTTACTGAAAGTAGTAAAACAGAAGAAAGAAACTAAAGGCATATATATTAACAAAAAGGAGACATAATTATTTTTATCTGAGGATAAATGCTTATTAACTTAGAAAACCATAGAGAATCAGCTAAGAAGTTGAGACTATATCTTCATTAACTAGAAGTACATAAAATTAATATACAAAACTTATCAGTACTTCTTGAGAATAATAACAAAATACAAGAGGGTTTTCTTAAAGAGAAAGGAATAAAAAGGAAATTCCATTTGAAATAATTGTAAAATGCATAAAATGTATGGAATTTAATCTACCAAGATACATTCAACACAATTTCTTTAAAATTCACCCTTTAAAGAAATTAAAAATTCAACACTTGGAATGATTTTTCCTGTTGAAGACTTGGCCACACCATTATAATAAAAATGATGCTACCAAAATTAATTCACAGGTTTGGCATTTTACTGAAGTAACTAACAAGGAAGCACGTTATACAGTTAAACAAAACAAAAACAGTATAACTAAAAGATCTTAAATCTTAAGGGAAATAAGGAAGAAAATGGGAATAACTATTTCTTCATGAAATATTGCTTCACATTGTTACCTTTTAAAAAAGAAATTGTAAATTTCTTTGTAAACAATTGAGATTCGACTGGACACAGAAAATGAGCAAAAATGGAAAAAATGGAAAAACAGGAAATGTTGAAGATGGTTCAGGAAGAAAGGCACACATACATTCTTTGTGGAACTATAATGATTTTCCAACCATTTTGGAAAGCAAATTGAAATTATGATATAAAATATGTCCAGATTTTTAATGTTAAGAATATATTACAAATAAATCAATGGCAGACAAAAAGGTCATGTGCATATGTGCATGTGTGTATAAACATGTACACATATATGCCATATATTGTACACATCAATATAATTAAATTCAAAATTTGTATAACAAAGTAATGGAAAAAAAGTAGGTACCCATCCCTTGGAGAATGGTTAAAATAATTGTGACACATAGATATGTGGGAATATTGTTGTGCTATACACTGAGTATGAAGAATTACAAGAAACAAAGAGATTTTATGTGAACTGATGCAAAGTTAAATAAGCAGAATGAAGAAAACAATATTTAGAATAAGTACAATAGAATAATGGAAAGAATCTCATGCAAAAACCCTAAATAACATATAATTATGATAATGAAGCCTGATCCAAATGTTCCTCTCTTGTGTCTTTGTAAAGGTAGAGGACAAGGAATGTAGTCTATTAGATATACTATCAGACTTAGTCAATATTTTGTTGTGTTTTGCTAATTTTTCCCTTTGTTTTTGAATTTCTTTTATACTGTGTGGAACGCTGTAGGGAAGGATAGAAGAACATATTTGGAAATAAATACATTAACAAAATGAATTTTTGAAAGGAAGTAAGGGTGGAAGGAAGGAAAAGTGGAAGGAAGAAAAGAAGGAAGGGAGGGTTGAAAGACTGAAGGGAAGAAGGAAGAAAAGGAAGGAAAGAAATAAAATCAAGAAAAAGAAAGATATGAATTCAACTCACAGAGAGGAAAGGAGACTGGAGGTAAGAAAATACAGAGTAAAGAGAAAAAATGAGGAGTTGCACAGTTTGCCTAGAGTAGAGAGGATATGGGATGGAGTAGTATGAGATCAGCTGGAAAGATAGAGGAGACAGATGGTGGAGGGCCTTAAATGTGAAGTCAAGGAAGTTGGATTGTACTCAATACACAATAAGGAGTGACTAAAGGCATCATGTCCAAATTTATGCATAAGTGAGATTAGTCTACCAGTAGTATGAGTATCTTGGAGGGTGTAGAAGCAGTAGAAGCAGTAGAAGCAGAAAGCAGTTATGAGGTATTGTGAGAATAAAGACAGGTGAAAAATACCATCTCTATTAAAATGGCAGCAGTATAAAGGAGAAGTTGGATGAGATACACAGCAGAGACAGAATGTATGGGCTTTGTACCATCCAATTTGATATGAAGGTAAGAAGAAAGGATAAAAGAAAACACGAAGTTTTAGAGAATGGGAGGCTAGGGAAATAGTTGCCAAAAGAAGAAATGTTGATGTCAGAAGAAATTTTGAGAGATTTCGAGAGAAGGAAAATGAGTTTAGTTTTCAACTTGTTAAGCTTGAGTACATCCAAATGGAAAGGTCCTGTGGGCCATTGGACAAGTGGATCTGAAGTGGAGAAATAAGAGCTGAAGACAGATTTGTAAGCTGTCTCCACAGAGGTGACAGTTGAAACCATGGACATGAATGAGTTTGGCAAAATACTGAGGGAGAAGAGAAAACCAAGAAAGACAGAAGCTCAGATAATATCTACCTAAGGTGGGGAAGAAGATTGTACTAATAAAGGATTCCAAGAAATGGTTAAAGAGGGAGGAGGAAAACTATGTGGTGTTTCTATAGCTGAATAGAAAGAAAGTATCCCAGAAGATGGAGTGGTCAGTTTTTGAAAATGCTGCAGAGAAACCAGGGAAAGGATTTTTTTTAAAGTCACTGAATTTTATGAACTTTATTTAAGGAAGCAATTTCAAGGTCAGAGAGTCGCTAGAAAAAGGGACTACCTTATTGTAGTCAACTTTTTAATAAAACTTGACCATGAAGGGTAAAAGAGAAATTGGACAGTACCTAGATAGGTTCAAAGGGTCAAGTGAAGGCTTTCCCCACCTTTAATAATGGGGAAAGTGGTACCTGTTTTAAACAAGCTTTTAATTGTTGTTCCTCCAAAAAAAAGTGCATGTCTAGTCTCATTTCAGATGGAAAAATAGAGGCTATTGGCTTACCATTTCTCACCCCATTTCTTACCAGCCACACTACTTTTGGATTTCTTTGGTCCTCTCCTTAATGTCTTCCTTCCCCAAGTAACTCATCACTGAGTTACTCTAGTATCTCCTATGATTGAAAATCTGCCTGGTAATCACATCTCATCAGTCCTCTCTGCCCCTCTGATTGGAGGGCAGGGCCATGAGCCTCTATTTAAGGAGGTGAATCAGCACAATTTTTCTGCATATTTCCCATGAGCCTCACTGCTTTTGGATTTTGAAATTCTCCATCATGACCTCACATGGCATCCCTTTCTTCCTCATCTCATTTTCAACTTCCTTTTGTGTATTGTCTTCCTCCATTAGATTGTAAGCCCCTTGGAGGCAGGAACAGTCTTTGGTCTTATTTGTATTTTTATCTCCACCAATATAGTAGGCACTTAATAAATGTGTATTGACTTAAACTAGACAATTCATGTTCCTATATCTACTAGGTTAGTGACCCTTCCCAAATGGGAAATGCTAGAAGGCAAGTGGGAGCTATCCACAGTTAGAAGCTTCTTCAGGTGAACAAGTTAATAGAATTCTACACACAGGCTTGTGGAAAGGTGGCATAGTGGATAGACCACTGGGCTGAGAATCAGGAAGACTCTTCTTCAAATTCAACCTCAGAGACTTACTAGCTGTGTGACCCTGAACAAGTCACTTAACCCTATTTATCTCAGTTCCCTCATCTATAAAATGTGCTGGAGAAGGAAATGGCAAACCAGTCCAGTATCTTTGCCAAGAAAACCCCAAATGGGCTCATGAAGAGTTGGCCACAACCAAAATGACTGAACAGCAACAAATGCACACTTAAAGATACAAAGGTATCCTAATCATGGCAAGTGTTCCAACATGTGTGGACTCTCTTGTGTCATTTGAGGCTTCATTGGATAACTAGTTTCTTTATTCTCTAACCAAGCCTTAGACTTTTCCAGTTCCTGACATGAGACTGTACATGTCTCAAGAGAGTATTTACTTTGCCTTTTGTGCTTCTGATCATTGCTTCATCCTGACTGGATTCTTGCTTCTGGATTCTTAAAAACGGAGACTTCACAGCAGCAGATACTTCTGCTCTGGCCAAGAGGACCAGCCAGTACTGTGCCTCTGTGTCTTAGCCTACTACCTCCATGCATTTGTATAGTTGTCCCGCAGACCTAGGATACATACACTTCCTCCTGTCACATTCTCTTAGAATCTCGAGTTTTCTTCAGAACTCAGCTCGAGGCTCTTACTGGTACCTCCCCCACCATATGCCATACGTGTATGCTGTCTCCTCCCTATAGAATGAGTACATTGAAAACAGAGAATATTTCATTTTTGCCTTTGTACCATCAGTGCCCAGAACAGGATCGGGCACATAGTAGGGGCTTAATAAATGCTTGCTGATTGATTGATTGTTGAGACCTCAAGGAGGAGTCATAGACTGAAACCTTATATATGGGATGAATGAATAATCACCAAACAAACTGGGGAATAGGATGGTTTGCAAGCCAATCCCCTCACCCACAGGTTTCTAGGCCACTGTCTCTTTTGCTAAAGGATTTTATTTTTTATTTTTTAATTTTTTTTAAACCTTTAACTTCTGTGTATTGTCTCATAGGTAGAAGAGTGGTAAGGGTGGGCAATGGGTGTCAAGTGACTTGCCCAGGGTCACATAGCTAGGAAGTGTCTGAGGCCGGATTTGAACCTAAGACCTCCTGTCTCTAGGCCTGACTCTCACTCCACTGAGCTACCCAGCTGCCCCTTGCTAAAGGATTTTATTTCACTTACGAATCAAGCTTGTTTGTGGCTATGCATATACACTTAGGATTCTCTTCTTGCCTTCCTCAAAAATAACTTCTTTCAGCCTGACACAATATAATAATAATAATAATAATAATAGCATTCATGGAGCATTTTAAGGTTTGCAAAGTACTTTACAAACACAATCTCATTTGGTCCTCACAGCAACCAAAGCTGGAATTTAGATACTATTATTATCCTAACTTTATAGATAAGGAAACCGAGACAGACTGAGATTTAGTGACTTGGCCAGGTTCATCTGGTAAGTGTTTGAGGCTGAATTGGAATTCAGGTCTTAGGGACTCTACACACTGCATCAAAAGAGGAGGCTAGAGGAAGAAGAGAATGAAAAATATCCCCAGATTTATATTGTACCTGCCCTTCTGAATACCTGAGGCAGGGGGTTAGCACACAACTTGCACTCAGTAATTGCTTAATAAATAAATACTTGTTCATGGATTAAGAGAAGCTAGACCTTTGTAGCCTGAATCCCCCCTCCCTCAAGTCACATTGCTTTACTTCTCTCTAATATCAGTTCCTAATAATATCTCCATTAGTCCTATTCAGGTGCGTCTGATCTTGAAATAAGCCTTCAGGTGCTCTCAGAATCCCTTGTTCTAAAATTATTCACACACACACACACACACACACACACACACACACACACACACACACACACACNTACACACACACACACACACACACACACACACACACACACACACACACACACACACACCTCTTCCCCTTTTCAGGTGCTCAATAAAGAGTCCCAAGCTAACTAAGCCTTCCAACCTTCTCCAATGCTCAGAGCTACACTGGCACAGGCGGGTGGCTAGGGCCCATGGTTACCATGGCGATCTCAGCTAATAAATAGGTGCATAAACAAGAGAACAATCAGCCCATCTTTAGCCAACTGTCCCGCTGCTTACCCTTTCCTTCCTTGGGCAGAGGATGGGCAGTGAAGGGGCATGGATACCTGTTTAATAAGATAACCATTATTCATTAGTCTTCAGAGCCCATCTTGGAAAATGATTCACCCCGGAAGGGCACCTATGAAGGAGCTACAAAGTTCCATTTTAGGTTTTTGTTGTGGTCCTTCACTTCAAAAGAGATCAATGACACGTGATTTGAATTTAAGTAAGGCAGCGTTGCCCAAAGGGATTGGCCTCACTCTCTCTTCCAGAGTCATCCAAGTCCAGTGGCAAGACAAAAGTCAAGAGGCCTGGCCATGGCCCAGGATACAGTGGATGACCTTGGCATCTTCAGTGTCTGACCAAGCTCTAAGCACTCCACAATTTCTGCTTCAACCGCCTTCACGGCCACTGGAACAAATTGTTCTGATCTGCACATTCCATCAGGGGAATTCTTTACATGCTTGAGATAGACACCCCCTTCCCCTTCCCTCCCCCAATTCACCACACTGGCCCAAAGACTTCCTTCAAGATACATCCCAAGCATCACTTTCTAAGACCTGATTCTTGCTGTTGGCTGTGCAAAAGCCTAGATTTGGCCAGAGCCTGTTCTGGCTAGCCAGCACCAACCTCTTCTACAGGAAGTCTTCCTGATTCCTCTTCCTCTATTTATATTGAACTATTTTGTATTTATTTGTTTTTATATTTATTCTACTTGTCCTGACATCTGTCCTTGTTGTCTCCTCCATTAGGATATAAACTCCTTGGGAGCAGAGCTTGTTGCATTCTTTGTCTGTATATCCCCAGTGCCTAGTACATAATATTTAATAAATGCTTGCTGATTGACTGAGGAATCCTACCTCAGCCTCTGATTACCTGTATGACCTTGAACAAGTCATTTTTCCTCCTTGGGCCCCAGTTTCCTCATCTGCAAAATGCAGAAGTTATACAAGATGACTTTTTAAATCTCTTTCAGCTCCGGCTCTAAGATCCGTGAGCGTACGATTCTCCCTGAGTCTATACTACAAAGGAATCTCAATTTAAATCTGAGTTTGGTATCTACACATTATGCCTCCCTCATGGGGGCTCCCTTTTGATGTTCATCTCCTTTGCACACCTGTGAGTCATAGAAGCACAGAGCTGGAGGAGGCCTTTGAGCCATGGTTCTTGCTTTTCAACAGGCATGAAATGTCTATCATGGTGTAAAACAAGGCACAATCTACAACCCCGAGGAGGTAGGTAGGTGGCTCAGTGGATAGAGCCCAGGACATGACAAATAGCATGGTTTAAGAGAACTGTCAATCAGAGGATCCAAATTCGAGCCTGAGCTAGCGATGCTTGTCGCCTCAAGGGAGTCAGATTTTCTCTAAATGGAAGTTGATTTCTCCCGAAAGTCACGCCTGACGTCAAAGAAAGATTTGTAGTCAGAAGCCTCATGTTCAAATCCAGCTCTGCTTTTTCACTAGATGGATGAACTTTGACAAATCTTTTCACTTCTAAAGCCTTAGTCTCCTCATCTGTAAACGGGAGATAAGGACACCCTCGTCACACAGGCTCACGTTGATAAAAGCACTTTGAGTGCTCATCCTCCTAAAATCATGCCCTATTGTTCTGTAGTTACTTACATGTTGTATCTCACATAAGAAAGGAAGTTTCTTGCCTGTTTCCTTTGCATCGTCATGCACAGAGGATGGCCCTAATGCTTATTAAATTCAGGAGATCGATGGTTTATATCCGGAAGGAACTTCAGAAGCGATCTAGTCCAACCCCTCTTGCTTTATAGAGAAGGAAACAAAGGCCAACATCAAATATTATTAAGTGCCTCCTATGTGCCAACTAGATGGCCCAGTAGAAGGCATGCCAGGCCTGGAATCAGTAAGATTCATATTCCTGAGCTCAAATCCCATCTCAGACACTTAGCAGCAAGATGAATCTGGGCAAGCTATTTCACGCTGTTTGCCTCAGTTTCCTTACCTGTCAAACGACCTGGAGAAAGAAATGGCAAACCGTTCCAGAATCTTTGCCAAGAAAATGTCAAATAGGGTCACAAAAAATCAGGCACAATAAAAAACAACTGAACTATGTGTCAGGCAGGCATTTTACTAAGCACTAGGGAAGTTAAGGGCCATATGAGTCTTGAATCAGAGATCTCTGTGCTTTCAGAGCCAGTGACTTACTTTCCCATTATATGTGTTACCCTCTCTCTTGTGAATTTTTTCACTCTAATTTGAATATAGCACTCTGGAAGTTTGAATCAACCCATGAAAACACCCCCACACAGCTTCAGCTCCTCTTTGGAGGAGAGGGATCCCTGAACCCACAGAGGAGGAGTTAGCCAGAAGTTATCCATGGGTAAGTCAAGAAAATCTATAACATTAACAGTTGCTTACAGAGTTTCAATGTTGGGCTCCATTAAGAGCAGGGCTGGCCAGTGGTAATTAGGGAGCTCCCTGGGGCAGAAGGACCATCTGGTTGGGCCCCAGGAAGACAGGACAAAAGCACATTGAGCAAAGAGAATAGTACAGTCCAGACCTAGAAGTGAAGCTGGTCTTTTACATGAGAGGCTTCATGAGTGTCCATAAGGAGGAGTTACATGCCAGGAAATGGCAACTCTAAATTCAAAGGTCAAAGAAATGATGAAGATTAGGATTTGAGAAGTCAAGGGGTTAGCATTTTGTCAGATTTAAACTACCTTCTGGAAACAAGCAGATGACTCATTGTCTTGAGAACTAGATCTAGAAACTGGGTTCAAACATTTCCTAGCTGTAAGATCCTGAGCAAATCACTTAACCCTCATTGCCTAGTCCTTGCCACTCTTCTGCTCTAGAAACAATACACAATAATGATTCCAAAATGAAAGGTAAGGGTTTTTAAAAAAAAAACTATTTTCCATACCCTTTGATCCAGCAATACCACTAGCTTTGTACTCTAAAGAGATAATAATGAAAAATGCTTGTACAAAAATATTCATAGCCACACTTATGGTGGCAAAAAATTGGAAAATGAGGGAGTGTTCCTCAATTGGGGAATGGCTGAACAAATTGTGGTATATGATGGTGATGAAATACTACTGTGCTGTAAGGAATGATGAACTGGAGGGTTTCTATATGAACTGAAAGTACCTCCAGGAACTGATGCAGAGTGAAATGAGCAGAACCAAGAGAACATTGTACACAGAAAATGAAATACTGCGAAATAATCCAATGTAATAAACTTTGCTACTACAAGACAATCCCAAGGGACTTATGAGAAAAAATGCTATCCACATCAAGAGAAAGAACTGTGGGAGTAGAAACACAGAAGAAAAACAAATGACTTATTATTTGTTTATATGGATATATGATTTGGTTTTAAAAGATTGCTCTATTGCAAAAACGAATAATATAGAAATAGGTAGAAGTGATATTTGCGGAAGTGTTTATTGAATCCAGGAAGGGTAAGGAAAGGGGAAGGAAAGAAAATGAAAAATCTAAACATGGAAAAAATTTTAAATGTTAAAAGTTAAAAAAAGAACAACTACTTTCTGGAAATTTAGATCCTCTAAATTATGGAACCCTGCCTACCATATTGTATCGGGTACTGCCAAATTTGGGGGTGGGGCTCACTATAGCACCGTACAATCCCCTTATTGTTGATTCTCTTTGTGACTTAAATATTTGCCCCTTGGATACAATCAATTCCTACGAAAACTCCATGTTTCTTATCATACCCACGCAAAAAATTCACCATCCTGATGCCAAAAAATACTGTGGCATTATTGGTATATAGGAGCATCGGTTTACATAATGGGGAAGGGGACATAGATCTGGGGACCTCTCCCAATGCTGGGCTCCTTTATCCAGAGAGGTGGCAGAGATTAGCCATGTATGACCACAAACTCCACCAATCTCTAAGGCAATCTCTATTGCCTCCCCAAGTCTATATAGAAAAGAGATTCATTCATCAATAATCTTTGTGTGAGAACAGCCTTTTTCATGGTCTGCTTCCTCCTCAACTCCATGTCTAGGAGTTGTCCTTCCCCAGGTGCTTTGTCTGACTCTTTAACAGCCTGAAGGCTCCTCTGTTCAGCTGATAAAACTGTTCTAGACAGTCCCTGACAGCTGGTGCTCTATTCTCTGATGCTCTCAACTCCTACGCTTTAGCCATCCTTGCTAGGGGATATACCTGAAGGGCCAGAGGTACCTTTCAAAGGGTTCTTAGTGATGGAAACATTTCCCAGAAAACAATAACACACTTGCTTCCTTTGCTCCAATAAATTAGATGACCACCATCCTACCACTAGGAACTTTCCTGCCTTATAAAAGGAGTTTTAGATTTAGAGTTGGAGAGGGGCTATTTTATCCAGAACCTCTGCTTTGTAGATGAAGAAGCTGAAATCTAGAGGTAAACTGATTTTCCCTGAGTCATAGAAGTTGTAATTGATATTTGAACCCAGATCTTCTGACTCTAAAGACAGTATTCTGTGAAGAGTGAATCAAACTCTCTTTGTCTATCAATCAGCAACTTTTAAGTTAATCAATCAAAACTTAAATACCCCTACTTAGTACCTTACCAGTCACTAAGTAAAAGAGTTCACAAGTCATTTGTTAGAGAGGATGACAATTCCAGAGGCCACTGCCCCACCCCTGGGTAGTGCTAGGCAAATTGAAAGACTGGACTGGTTCCCATAAAGTGGAGAAGGGACAGGAAGTGAGAAAAGGACTATAAAAAGTCCTGAACTTCCTGTCCAAGGGACTTCTCCTTTGAACTTCTCCTTTGGAGTTTGTCTTTGGGGACACTGCATCAGTGAACTGGAGTGGAGCAGGAGACTCCTTGAATCCTGCAATGGTGAGTGGAGTGATTCCTTCTTTGGTTTTTCTGTGAGGAGACCCTCTTTGCAATTTGGTGCTTTTGGTGGGATATTCCCTTCAGTGTGAGTTCTGGTGATATTCTTGGTAGTCTTAGCCTTGTGTTCACTGAAGGTTCTCAGCAGAATCTTCAGTGTCTCCTGGTTCTTTGCATTCAGTTTCCTAATTAGGACTTTGGATTCTGGTGAGATTCACTTTCGGATTCGCATTTGCAGTCTGGAGACATTAGGATTAAACTCAGGGTATTGGTAGCTTTCCACCTCTTTGTAAATAAAGCTGCTTACAGTCATTTTGACTTAAGCTGTAATATTTTTAAATCGGTGACCACAGTATTACTTTAGAATTCTCATTTAGCATAAAACCTAAATTTAAATTCTTATAACTCTTTCAACTATACCAATTTTGCAAACATTTATTAAATGCTAGCTATAGGAAAGGTACCATGTTAAGTGCCAGAGATAGTAAGGCAAGAACCAAATAACCTGTCTCTATAATTTTTATAATAGGTAGTTAGGTAGACCAACTCAGATAGATAGATAGAGAGAGAGAGAGAGAGAGAGAGAGAGAGAGAGAGAGAGAGAGATTTAGGTATATAATCATAAACAAAAGTAAATGCAAATGATTTGAGGAGAAATAAAGGATTGAAAACTGGAGGGGATTCCCAGAATACTTTGCTGGGGAGGTGGCACTCCACTAAGCCTTCAAAGAAGCTTATAATTGGTTACCATTAGTTAATGGGGAACATCAATAATAGGAAATCCCAAGGGAGAGTGAAAATAGCCCTTAGCACAGAGCTGTGTACATGTTAGACACTTAATAAATGTTTGGAATTGCACTGAAGTGAACTGAATTATTGAAGCGCAGAGCTAACCGATGACCCTTCAAACAATCTCTTTCCAGTGTTCAGAAATGCCTCCTAGCCTCTCATAGCTAAGAAGGAAACTTGCTTCTGCTCAATTGCTAATTGACCCTGAGGGTTTTGCTAGCAAGGTTTCTGAGGAATTCAGAGAAAGAAGAAGAAAGAGGAAATGGGGCAATGGAGCAGAATGAAGGGATTAAGGACTCAATGCAGGAACAGGATAGAAGACTGCTTGGAGAATGGAGAGGGTGAAGAAACAGGCCCAGGAGTGTAGAGATTAAGAATTCTGTAAATGCCAATACCACGCATAAGATTGCAATGCAAATGCTTTCATAAACTGCTCTACAAATATAGCCTGACTACAAATATATCAAATCCACTCCCTGCTTTCAAGGTAAACCAAATTCCATGGGGTAGAAGAATAATAAGAAAGAATACATAATGCTTAATGCAAAACATTCCCCAGGGAAAGTACAGTGTAAGGAGTAGAAGGGTATGGACAAAGTACTACCAGAAAAAATGCAAATGTACCTTATGAAAACATTCTCCAAGTCACTAGTAATAAGTGATATCCAAAGTGTTGCAACATTAAATTTTGAACTTATACTTATGAAAATGGCATGGAAAGAAGTGGTCATTGTTGGTGGCACTGTGGAAAAACAGGCATATTCGTATGCTGTCAGTAGAACTAGCTTCATTCTAGAAGATGATCTAGAACTAAGCAAAAAAAAAATGTTAATTGTTCATATTCCTTGACTCTACTAGGCCTTTACTCCACAGTGTTTCAGAAAGAAAAGTTCTAAACAGAAGAAAATATTCAGATTAGCACTCTGTGATAGCAAAATCGAAAAAATGAATAAACCAAGTGAATGCCCGTACTGTTTAGGGAATAGTCAAACCAATTATGCTACAGGAACATAATAGAATGTTGCTGCATCTTAAGAAGCACTGAATAGAAGGAATTCAGAGAGACATGAGAAAATTTGGAATGTGAAAGGAAAGAAATAGAACCAGAAAAAAATAACTATTTATACAATGACCCCAACAAAATGAAGGGGAAGAACAGATAGGTAATTGAAGTGGAATACTATGAAACTATAATGAACAAGTCTGAGCCCAGAGAAGAGATAGGAGGAGGCTCCTCTTCTGGCTTTTTTTGTAAAGGTGGAAACATGCATATACAATCTGACTTTTTCAATATATTCATTTTGCTGAATGTTTCCCCCCCTAGTTGTTCATACTTTGTTTAAGGAAATATTGTCTTGGAAAGGGATGGTGAGGAGTATATTGGAAAATATAGGTAATTCTCAACAAAGCTCTCCTTCCTTAAGATGCTCAGGTGTTTTAGAAGGCTCAAAGACGTGATTCATTAGAAGTGGATATCACTTATTACTAGTGACTTGGAGAATGTTTTCATAATGAATACCCAAATCTGAAATACTTTTACAAGGAAATTTATTAAGTCATTTATTAAAGAGAGAGTGCCAGAAAGAAAGGGTGGCTCCCTCTCTCTAACAAATAACCTAATAAATTTCTTTCTAAAATTATTTCAGATTTGGGGATTTGATCTCACAAATAACAGTGCCAAAAGTAAGATTCACTTTGACCACTATTAGTTATTTTAGTTAGAGTTTTTTAGCCATATAAAGCTGGGTTCAATCTATTAATAAATGATTAAATAATAATATACAAAGAAATCATTAAAAATACTTTTAATAAAAACTCTTCTCATTTGTCTTAGAATCAAAACTGTATGCTGGCTCCAAGGCAGAAGAGTGGTAAGGGCTAGGCAAATGGGGTTTAATGACTTGCCCAGGATCACACAGCTAGGAAGAATCTGAGACTAGATTTGAACCCAGGACCTCCCATCTTTAGATATGGCTCTCAATCCACTGAGCAACCTAGCTACCCCTGAAAATTTATTTTTAAAATAAAACAATTTCAGACACCTAAAATAATACATTTCTCCTTTCTAGGGTGAGAAAGTAGACTACAGATATAGAATATTATGAGCATTTTCATTAAGTTATTTTCTCTGGTGATATTATTTAATTCTTCTTTATTATAAAGAATATCTCAATTGCAGAGGACAGGAGGAATCTGGACAAATGACCAAGTCTTTCTTTCCTCATTATTAAAATGAGGACTTTGGGCTAGAAGGCCTCTGAGGCCCCTTCTAGTTCTAGATCTTTAATCCTGTGATCACAGGTATCCAGTGGAACACATGGAGAAGTGATGTTTCATAAAAAAGCAATGTTTTAATGGGAAAAATAAATTAGGCAGTATAGGCCCTTGAGCAAGGGTCCAAATCAGAAATCCCCTGAGCACCTGTCAAATATAAGATTATCAAGCTAGCAGGTCCAGGAGCTGACAATGTTTGGGGCTCCCTGAGCAAATGAAGACAGAAGATAAACCAAGCTCAAGGCCTCCTGGGAATGAACCATGTCTACCTCCTCTGGTTAGGCTGTTTTGGCATCAGGCCATCTTGGCTCTGAAAATTAGGGCCTGGGCTCCCTTTTCTGACTCCACCTCCATCGTCATCTCTCCTCAGTTCCCTTTCAGGTTTCTTAACAATAATTTTTATGATGGAAGCAGACTATGCTCCCAGTGAGTTTAGGACTCTAACCTCTGTTAGCTCTAGAAGAGACCATATCCCTCATCTTGTCCTGACAAACCATGGTGACAGTTCCCACTCCCATCCCACCAGAACTTCAAAGAGGTCTTCATTCATTGTCACAGTATAGGTTAATGGTTCTTTAAATCACCAGCTGTAGCCAAGAGGAAAAAAATTTTAAAAAATAGTTTCTTTTTTTTTTTTAAAAAGAAAGAGTCCAGCTTGCTAAAACCCTAATTATTTCTACTCAGAGGCTCCCAGAATAACCCAAAGCTTTTTGGCGGGCAGTCATCATTCCAGAGATCAGAAATGCTTTGCACAGGCATTTGAGAAAAGACTAAAAATTTAAAAGCAAATGAAAATCAAATAAGAAGAACATAATAAGGATGGTGAGATGTAAGTCTATCTCACTCTCTACCCAAGTGCCCCGGCACCCCTGCTTACAGAGGTCCTGGCAACTGCATTTGAAAACACAAAAGAGGCAACTCCATTCAAATGTCATTAAAATGAAGACTTCTAAACCTGGTGTTATCTGTTCAGCTCAGACAGGAAAGAGTCTGCATGCCTACAGCTTTGCCCTGAGCCTGACCAACGTGTGTTGGGACCTTTCGCCCTGAGAGTTCACTATTTAACTTTCAATCCATTCCCATTGGGGTGACGTGTGTGGGCAGAAGCTCTGATGATCCAGCTTCCTTAGGAAGGTTAGTGGGGTGATAGGCTACTCCCTGTATTGGAGATTCTTGCTTAAAACTCAGATCAAAGCAATGATAAACAAAGAATGAAGAGGACTGATAAAGTATACCAGCAGCCTCCATCAGAGAGGTGAGACTTAAAACACAGGAAAAAGAATATGATTCTGAACAGAAACAATGTGAGAATTTGTTTTGCTGAGTTATACACAATTGTTACGTGGATTTCATTTTTCATCTTTTTATTGTTCGGTTGAGGAACAGTGGAAAGGAGAGATAACAAATGTTTGCAAAAATAAACCACAGAGGGGCAGCTGGGTAGCTCAGTGGAGTGAGAGTGAGGCCTAGAGACGGGAGGTCCTGGGTTCAAACCCAGCCTCAGTCACTTCCCAGCTGTGTGACCCTGGGCAAGTCACTTGACCCCCATTGCCCACCCTTACCAATCTTCCACCTATGAGACAATACACCGAAGTACAAGGGTTTAAAAAAATACTTTAAAAAAATAAATAAACCACAGAAGGGGGTTCCTTGACCTGGGACCTACAGACTTATTTAGATAGATACATGACAGAGAGTTTACATTTGATCCTAGCAGTATTAAGGAGCCACAGTATGTTATGGAATAGGTGGCCGAGAGAGAGAAGAAAATCTTTGTTGGCTATTTGGAGAAACCTGAGTCAGGGAGACCAGGAAGAAAGCTATTGTAGTCATCCATGTGAGAGACAATATAGGTCTGAACTGGAGTGATTACCATGTGGGCTCCAGAGAAGGAGATGCAGGGAACAGATGCTGTGGAGGAAACTGCAATGAGATTTGGCACCTGATCGGTAGGGTCAGAATTTGAATCCAGGTCCTCTAATTGCCTTTTCCTCCCAATCCAATGCATTTATATCCTCTGAGATAACACAAAGAAAATCAGTCTTGAGTAGCACACAATACTTCCTCATGCAAACAGAATTAGAGGCTTACCCCCACGAGATTCGGGTACCAGAGAACATCACAGTAATAATTAGCTGAACACAGCATGAAATATATTACTGTACAGTACTAATCATTTTCATTCATAAAAATAAGCCTATAGAGAGGCCAGGGTAAGCCAATCTTTTCCCTTAATCTGCCTTCATCAAAGCTTGTGGCTTTGTAAATCAGCCTGGCTTCTGAGAGTTATAGTTTCTTGTAGCTTTCCTGAGGTCGTGATTAAGTGATGGACCTTGCATTAAAGACTTCTGTTTCCAATTCCCTGGGGAACACAAGCTGGTGAGTGCTGGGGTGACAGAAAAAATTAGTGAGGGCAAGATATTTGGGTTCTAATTCTAGATCTGCCATTGAGCTGTATGCAAATTATGCAAGGCTAGAGTTCTAACTAGAAAAGTGGAAGGAAGGAAGGAAGGAAGGAAGGAAGGAAGGAAGGAAGGAAAGGAGGAAGGAAGGAAGGAAGGAAAGGAAAGGAGGAAGGGAGGGAGGAAAGGAGGAAGAGAGGAAGGAAGGAAAGGAAAGAGGGAGGGAAGAAAGAAGGGAGGGAAAGAGGGAAGGAGGGAGTTTACTCAAAGCCTAATAAAAGAGCTTAACAAAGATTTAATGACCAAAATACAATTCATATTGGTTTTTTGAAAAAATATGAATAATACATAATATGTTCATGATCTTTATTTAAACAAAAATCTAAATGCCCAACATACTTCTTTAACAATGTTAATTTAAATCAATACCAGAAACCATACCTTACAAGTGAGAGCAAATGTCCATGTTTGATGCGACTTTTTGGTGTTAACAGTAAGAGATAGTTCTGGATTATGTTCCACCCACACACCTTCTACACATTCACTAAGCTGGAATTTAAAAGAAAGTAACTGTAACATATCTACTATCAAAAATAATCAGGTGTAGTGAATCTGTTTCAACATTCAAACTGTTTCATTTGTGTAAGAATTGCTTACTAAAGAAACTTCTTTTATAGGAATGGAATCCAATAAAGCAAAGTACATGAAAAGATTAACAAAAAATTGGCAATTATATATGCCCTAATAGAATACATGAAAAATGTTTTAATTACTGTCAACCCCCAAATGGCTGAACTAAGGCTATAGCATGAACAACCGACATCTATTTTATTTTAGATTTATTTAGGGTATAAAAATATTTTGCTGTTAACAATATAAACTGTTTTTAAGTTCATAAAATGTTTCATATATGTTAATCTCATATGATCCACAAAATAGCTTCAATGAGGTAATTAATATAAACATTATTATCTTCATTTCACAGAGAAAAAAACTGACAGTGACACTATTTATGCATAAGTCTATGTCAGAGACAGAATTTGAACTCGGGTCTTCTGATTTGAAACACAGTGCTCTTTGCACTTTGCCAGGATACTTTATTCAGAAGTCAATTTACATTTTTACCCCAAAAATGAGACAAAAGAATAACATAAAAGTCAAGGTTCCAACAAATGAAAAATATGAATATTTTATTTTCCTCACCACTTTCTCAGGAGATAGTGAATTCATCCATTTCTCTATCAAGGTTTCCATGTAACTTCCAGAAAACTGTTTGCTTTCTTTCTGCTGTTTCAATTTTATCAGTCTTGACGCATATCTTTTCTGCCATTCAGTTAGCTCTTCCTGGGAATGGGCTGATGTACACTGGGCACCATACCTACATATTCCTTGCTCTAGAAATCTAAGAAAAAAGAAAAGATAATTGCATCATATCCTTAATCTTTCTAAAGACACACCAAAGTTCATTATGTGCTCTCTATTTACCACCTAGAACAACTTGTGTTTTCCAGTAGATTAACTTGCAGTGAGTTGGTTAAAAAAGAATATCTCAGCAGCAAAAGTTACTGTAGTTGCAAATAAAAACCTGCCTCCCACACCTCCACCTTTAATGATCTCATTCTCTATTTTTTGGCAAAAAAGGGAAGGAGTAAAGCAGTAACCAGTAGGTCCTAAATCATAACAAACTGAGGATCTCTAAAAATTCCACCTACAAACATTCATCCTATGTGACACATTACTATTATTTCTGTTAAGACAAGTTTTTTTTTTGTTATTGAAGCAACACTGACATCAAGTGGTTCAACTATTCAAACACATGTATATGCTACTCAAAATATAATCTAATGGAAATTACCTTGAAATGACAAACATTTCCTTATCAATAAGTTGTTAAATTATTCATTTAATGCTTCTGATTTTCATATAAATGAAAGTTTTCAATATAAACTAGATTTTGACTAAATAATAAGCTATGAACTAAATATTTTCACTATAAGTAGCAACTTTCCCTATGTTACCATTAACCAACACTTTATTTCAAATTATTGCTATGATTTTGGGGACAATTAAAAATAAATATGACTTAAAAACCATTTTACAACATCAAATATGAGGCACTCTACAGGTTTTCATCTCAGTTTTCTTTTTTAAAAATATATATAATTAATGACTTCTCATTGATAGTAACCTCAAAAAGCCAATTTCTGTTATGAAGGGTCCTATTTAAAAAATGGATATGAAAAATATCCCAAAAGACCAAAATAGCAAGAGTAAGGAATAGGTCAGTTTTGCAAACCATACGAAAAAATAATGAATGACAGGACACTTATGGGGGGAAAATTCTTAATGCTTAATTGTGGTATTATGAAGAAGTCATTTCACAAACAATTAAATAAAGGGTAGAAAATTAAAATATGGATGATACAACAAATTACAGTATTAGTCACTATATTTAAAAAGGTAATTATCAAAAATTTAAGTTCATAATACACTATTTGCACTTAAGCTCATGATATTGTATGTTCTAAAATTTATTCATGTTAAAATCAATACATTTAGGATAAGCAAGCAAGCAAGAAAAAATATTTGAATCAAATATCTCTCATAAAGGTCTGGTATCCAAGAGATATAGATAACAGGAATCTATAAAAGATAAAGAGTGATTCCACTAAGAACTAAGTAATGAAAAGATAATATTTCTCAAAAAGAGTTTTTATACTATTAATAGAACTAGAAACAACCATATAAAAGACTGCTCCAAATCATTAATGATAAGAGAAATTCTAATCAAAATAACCATAAAATAACCTTACACCCAGTATATTCATAAAAATGACCAAAAATTAGAAATAGGTCATTTTTAGAGGCAATGTAGAAAGACAAGAGATACTGTAACACATTGTTTGTAGAGTTGTGAATTAGTATAACTATTATCAAAAGCAATCTGGGAGAAAGCAAATAAAGTAGCTAAAATGTCAATATCCTTTGTGTCAGAAATGTCAAAGATAAACGTACATAGCAAGAAAATCAATAACAAAAAAGAAAGGTTTATACACCAAAAAAAAAGGCTTATACAGGAAAATAATCACAGCAACATTCTTTTTGTGATAGTAAAGAAATGGAAATAGTTCCCCTTCTGAATAAAGAACAGCTAAACAAATTGTGGCACATAAACTTAATGGAATATTATCTCTCAGTAAGAAACTAGAAAGAAACATGATGAATACAGAGAATTGACTTACATGAATTGTGAACTAAGCAGAGCCAAGAAAACAATATATAATTACATCAACATAAATTTTGGGGAAAGAAATTACCCACCACAAAAAAGAAGGTGAATGCTGTGAAACAAGATTAGCCCCCAAGAAAATACAAATTCTTGGAGCCACAGGTGAGAGCTGCATGCCAGATGAACATCAAAAGTGAATGAGTAGCCCTGAAAAGGGCTCAAAGGAAGCCTTCACAGCAAAGATGCTAGTTCTCATTGAACATCCATAAACCCCAAGAGAGTATAGTACTACATGAATAATGTATAAAGTACTTTATTGTTACTGTATTAATGTTGGTAATGTCTTACCTGTGTTTGATTTATAAATTATGAAGATTTCTTTTTTAACATGTATTGAATTATTTCTACATTTGGGTTTAGAATTAGAAGTTCAAATCAAAGCCTCTATACCCATTCCAATATACATCACACAAAGAACTTCTACCATTGAGGAATAGATATAAAAGTGAGATTACGGAAAAGATTTTGAGGACTGTAAATAAAATCAGCTTATAGTAGATATACCCACACATAAGCGCAAACAAGTCATTCAACCTCCCATTGGGAATCACTTAAGGAGTCAACTTTGACTAAGAAAAAGTGGATTTATCTCCTAGATAGTTGGAAAGCATTACCTGTACATGACTACTTTAGTCTCCTGGAACATGAAAAGGAGCTGAAAATTTTGACAGATCACCTCCTCGTTGACTATTCACCAATTAGATATGTCTTGGAATGTACAAGAGCTAAATAATGCACTACCACAATTGCCTATTTACAGATCTGTGTGAGGGGACTTGGGGATCTTTGAGCAACAGAAGAAATCACTGACCAATTCGTTTATTGGTTAATGCTAGCCTAATCAATAAACCATTTTTTTTACCCAGAAGTCAATTTCTCAGAATTTTAAACTGTTACAATTAAACTTTATTTTATAAATATATCTATGTATATACACATATGTATATACACATAAGGAAATCAAATTATATATGAAGTCAGCAAGTATCCAATTATATCTCTTATTTTAGTCATCCACAGTAGGCATCTTCTGCAAATACAGGAAGCCCTTCTATATAAGAAAACAGCTTCTTCCATAACTTTTTGCATAAAGGGTAGGGGGGAAGGGAGAAGAATAGAAAGCTATGGATTTAAAACATTGCATATAATCTCTAATCTTTTCAATATATATGTATATATATATATATGTGTCATATTTGTGGGGTTTTTTTCTACCTCTTTCTTGTTAGAAGGGATGGCTCTTTGGAAGGGTTAGGGTGAGGAATACAGGAGGAAATCTAGGCAGTGTGAAAACTAAACATATCAATAAACATCTATCCTAAAAATAATTTATTCATGTTATGTACTTATTAGTTATGTTCCCTGTTTATTAACTTGGTATACAAGAGTAGACATTGAGAAAAATGAATATAATACATACTTCTCTTCTTTTAGTTGAAAAGTAAAAGACAATGAGAATAGACTAGAATATATATTGTTGAAATTTGATTACTGTGCTTCATTAGTTTTGCTGAATTTCATTTTTCTTATTTTTTCTCAAAGTTTGTTGTAAGGTGTACCTTGCTGGGCAAGGGAAGGGTATATACATCTGCATAGACACACAGAAATAAATGTGATGTGAAATCAAAAGGCACATATACAAAAGGTAACATTTTGAAGGCAGCTGGGTAGCTCAGTGGATTGAGAGCCAGGCCTAGAGACAGGAGGTCCTAGGTTCAAATATGGCCTCAGACACTTCCCAGCTCTGTGACCCTGGGCAAGTCACTTGACGCCCATTGCCTATCCTTACCACTTTTCTTCCTAGGAGCCAATACACAGTATTGACTCCAAGACGGAAGGTANAAGGAAGGAAGGAAGAAAGGAAGGAAGAAAGGAAGGAAGAAAGGAAGAAGAGGAGAGAAAAATGAGCAAACAATAACAACAACAACAACAAAAGATCCTGACCATGAAAGTGTTCTATAGTGGCAGGGAAGATCAAGACACAAACTCAGAAGACAATAATGCAAAAAGAGCTACAAGAAAACCTCAAAAAAATAATACAATTTGGTAACAAGTGAAAAGAACTCTTAGAAAAGCTAAAGAAAGGGATGATAAAAACTGGAGAAAGAAATGGGAGTGATGTAAGAAATTTAAGAAAAGAGAATTAATAGCTTCATAAAAGAGGTACAAAAAAAATTGAAGAAAACAACATTTAAAAACAGAATTGTCACATGATAAAAAGGACACAAAAATTCACTGAATAAAAGAACTTTTAAATAAACAGAATTGGACAGATATAAAAGGAAGTACAAAAGCTCATTGCAGAAAATAATTTCCTTTAAATTTAGAATTGAGCAAATGGAAGCTACTAACTCTCTGGAACATTAAAAAAAAGCCAGAAGAATGAAAGATGAAAATGTGAAGTATTTCAGTGGAAAAACCTGGAAAATAGACTGAGGAGAGATAATTGGAAAATTATAAAATGACAATTTTTTTAAAAGCACTTAGCATAGTTTAAGAAATTATCAAGGAAAACTGTCTTGACATTTCACATCCAAAGGGTAATAATATAGAAATGGAAAGAATCCTCCAATCGCTTCCTGAAGAGAATGAATGAACCAAATGAAAATTCCCAAGAATTTTATAGCCAAATTCTAAAGTTCCTAGGTCAAGAAGAAAATATTATAATCAGTCAGAAAGAAACCGTTCAAATACTATGGAATCACAGTCAGGATAATACAAGATTTAAAAGCTTCTACATTAAAGGAACTGGGGGCTTGGATTTTGAAATTCTGGAAGGTAAAGGAGTTATAATTACAACCAAGAATCACCTACCCAGAAAAACTGAGTATAATCCTTTGCAGAGGTAGAGGAATATTTAATAAAATAGAAAACCTTCAAGCATTCCTGAGGAAAAAACAGAGCTGAATATAAAATTGACATTCAAACATGATACTCAAGAGAAGTGTCAAAAGTTAAACATGAAAGAGAAATCATGAGGAATTTAATAAGGTTAAATTGTTTGCATTTCTATGTGAAAAGATAATACCTGCAATTCCTAAGAATTTTATCATTATTAGAGCAGTTAGAAGCAATCTACATAGATAAAGAACATAGATGTGGGTTAATTATGTTGAGATGATCTCTAAAAAAATGAAAGTGAGAAAGAGATTCATTAAGACAAGGGGGAAAGGAGAGGGAAAATGCGGAGAATTATCACATAAAGGAAGCACACAGGGAAGATCTTTTACAGTGCAGGGGAAAAGAGGAGGCTTGGTAGGCAATGTTTGAATCTCACTCTCATCTGAATTGTCTCAAAGAGGGAAAAATATATGCATGTATGTATGTGTATATGTATATATGCATATGTGTCTGCATATATGTATTTTGAGCCAAGAAAAGTCCCAGAAGCTTCCCTGAGAGACATAAGGCTCAGTGATATAATGACGGAGTGGGGAAAAGTACAAGCTATAGTCAGAATCTGGATATACATAATAAATTTTGCTCCAGATCCTTATTTTTATTTTTTAATTGAAAATTTCTAATTAATTAATTAAGAATATTTTTCCATGGTTACATGATTCAAGTTCTTTCCCACCCCTCCAAAACTCCCCCACCCATAGCTGACTTGTAATTCCACTAGGTTTTACATGTGTCATTGATCAAGACCTATTTCCATATTATTGATATTTGCACTAGGGAGATCATTAAGAGTCTTCATCTCCAATCATATCCCCTTCAACCCATGTGATCAAGCAGTTGTTTTTCCTTCTGTGTTTCTACTCCCAGAATTCTTCCTCTGAATGTGGATAGTGTTCTTTCTCATACATAAGTCCCTCAGAATTTTTCTGGATCCTTGATTTGCTGCTAGTAGAGAAGGCCATTACATTCGATTGTACCACAGTATATCAGTCTCTGTGTACAATGTTCTTCTGGTTCTGCTCCTTTCAATCTGCATCAATTCCTGGAGGTTGTTTCAGTTCACATGGAATTCCTCCAGTTCATTATTCCTTTTAGCAGAATAGTATTCCATTGCCAGCAGATACCACAATTTGTTCAGCCATTCCCCAACTGAAGGGCATTCACTCATTTTCCAATTTTTTGCCACCACAAAGAGCATGTCTATGAATATTTTTGTACAAGTCTTTTACCCTATGATCTCTTTGGGGTATAAACCCAGCAGTGGTATGGCTGACAGACCCTTAATTTTAAATCCGGGTGTTTTCTTGTTTCAAGTATGTTGCTAATAAACCACATATTGTTGGATTAAGGTTTCTAATGCATTCTACTATCTATTTCTGTTTATGGGTGTGTTCTTCCCATTCCCATTCACATTTATGTATTAATTTACTACTTTTTATGTAATTATGTAATAAATTATGTAATTAATTTTACAATTTAATTACAAATTACCATGTATTTCCTACCATCTTGTTTTGTTTATCCTTCTCTCTCTCTCTACAGTCTTCCTTAATTTGCTCTCTCATTTATCTCTCCTCTTTCTTTTATTCCCTACTCCTTCAGGCTTCTCTGTTGGTTAAGGGAGATCTCTATTCACAACTGAGTGTGTGTGTGTCTGTATGTATGTTCAGTGATCCCTCACCTACCACAGAAATTACATTCCAGAAACCCCCACGATAGATGAAAATCTGCATTCAATGCCAGAAGCCTTTGAAGGCACAGAACGTTTGAGTGGCATAGGGCTTGAAATAATTTCAAATTTTTATGAAAATTTCACAAAAACACAACACTGCAGAGCAACACTACACTCAACAATCAGGTCAATGTGAAGTGAAGGAGGAGAGATGCTGAATGTATGGGCCCTGTGCGGGAGAGCAAAGAGACCGATGCTATAGTCACTGAGCCCATCAACGCCCAGGATGCAGAGCACAGAGCTGTGGTTGGTCACCTTTAATCCCTTCAACCAATAGTGTGCCATGTACAATCCCACACTGGCAAACTTGCACAAGTGGTAGTGGTGTGCTGCATTTCCATTGTGTACAGTAAGGTATTCATCCTCAAAATCCTACAATATAGTGAAAACTCCATGATATAGAATTAGATTTTTTTTAAAACCCATGATATAGTGAAGCCACGATAAGTGAACTGCAATATAGCGAGGGATATATGTGTATATCAAGAGTCTGGAATCAGAGGAAAAAAAAAACATTTTTGTTGTTATTGCTAGCCGAACCCTGGGTTATATCAGTGAAGAACTTCTAATATACTATTATGCTTCACCTAAACTGAAAAGAAAAAAAAGGCAACAGAAGTAATCAAGACCTTAGACAAAACAAGAGCAAAATAGAAGGAGAGTTTTAGGCTTGGGGGGATAGTCAGAGAAAATACCTGGAGCCAAGGGATAGAATGCTTTGTGGTGCCGCCAGGAAGCACAGGGTCCCTGGATTGAAAGGGATAGGTTGGATGCTGTAGTGAACAGAGCACTGCACTTGGCATTAGAAGATCTGAGAGGCAGCTGGGTGGCTTCCTAGAAAGAGGGAGGCCCAGATATGGACAGTCCCAAGTTCAAATCTGGCCTTGCGCACTTCCTAGCTGTGTGACTCTGGGCAAGTCACTAAACCCATTGCTTATCCTTTACCACTCTTCTGCCTCGGAACTGATACACAGTATTGATTTTAAGACAGAAGGAAACTGAGAGGCCCAGAGAGGTGAGACTTGAATCTACATCTTCTGAATCAGTTCAGCCATTTCTCCTACACCATCCTTCATTACCTGAAGTCTTCAAGCAAAGGTATCTTTTTCAGGGAAAGGTTGGACTAATACCAACAACATTAACAGAGATTCTGATCTTACAACCCTGAAATGCTGTGATTCTCTCAAAGCCAAGAGAAGTCTGGATGACAACTTTGGGATTTTGTAGAGCAGATGCTTGGAATGGCATAAATTGTATCTTTCTGAGGTTTTTTTCAACTCAGAGATTCTGTGATTCTAAGGTTAAATGACTAGCCCAATGTGATACATACTTGGGATGGTAATCTTTTGAGAACCCATGGATAGTCAGGTATGGTGGTATACATGTGTAATTCTTGTTATTGTTTGGGCTAAGACTGGTGGATTCCTTGAACTTGAGAGTTCTGAGCTATAGTGGGCTAAGCTGATGAGGTGTCTGCACTGAGTGCAACAATACTGTGCTCCTCTGAGAGCTGGAGGCTACCATACTGTCCAATGAGCAGAAAATCAGCTCAAGTAAGAAAAATGGAGAAAGTTAAAGAGCCTGTGATGATTGGTGGTGGGAATTGGCTTGTGGGAGGCTGCTGTACTTCTAACCTGGGTGAGGTAGGGAGATTCTAGCTACTTTAACCCCCATTTCCCCCCGCCAACCCCATTGCCCTGTACCCACCCAATACCAGAAGACTCTAGAAGACTAAACAAAGACAAGAGTTGGACCAATAGAGTTGATGTTAATTCCATGGGAAATCCCAGAATGGGTTAATAAAAATAACATTTATATAGTGCCCACTATGTGCCAGATACATTACAAATATTATCTCATTTGATCTTCACAACAACTCTGGGAGTTAGGTGCTATTATCCCCATAATGGTGGAGGAAACAGAAGCAAAGTGACTTCTTCAAACTAGTTAGAGTCTAAGGCTAGAGTTGAATCCCAGTTTTTCAGATTACAGGGCTAGTACTCTATTTTTTTTGTACCAACTGACTGCCTTTGGATTATTAAACAGAAGGTTTATAAGTATTAAGAAAAGGAAATAATGAGTTCATAGGGCATGTTTCACTAGAAATAGGTTCATCTAAATTAACTTTTTGGATAAGGTTACCAAACTAAATATGAAAAAGACACAGACAACAGAAAAATTTAATTTTAGCAAGGCATTTGACTAAAATTCTCTTAATATATAAATGGATAAGATTGAGAAATAAAGACTGTTTGCCCCATTTTAAAAGAAATATTGTTTACTAGAATATATCCAGAAAAGAGAAACTAGAATAACAAAACAACTGAAAGTCAAGTTAGATGAAGGAACCAGGCTTATGAGGGACATAATAGTTATCTTCAAGTATCCGAAGGGTATTAAATGAAATAAGATTGAAATTGTATTGTGTCCTAGTAGGAGAGAAGGAATAGAGAGATGTATTGTACCTTTATGGAAGGAAGAATTAACATTTACAGCTGGCCAGAATGGAATGAACTCATGATCTGGAGCTGGCAGAAATCTTAAAGATCATCTCATCTAAGCTCCCTCATTTTACAGATGAAAAAACTGAGACCCAAGGTCATATTTGCACTAAGGTGTTCTTTTAGTAAAAATTTGAACATATGAATCTGGATACAGAAACACAAGAAGGGCCACATTCCTTAATGTTCCTTAATGACTGAAGCAAAGCAAAAAAATAAAAATTATGTGACACTCTGGACTGTTTCACTAAGAACTCATATACTTTATACAATGGTTCCCTTTTGCATAAAGGATAAAAGACAAATTCCTTAGCCTAGAATTAAAGGTTCTCTACATCCTGGTGCCAATCTATTGTTCCAGCCTTATTTTATGCTACTACTTCATGCACTCTGTGTCTCAGAAAATTAGATGACCAACAGTTATTCCTGAACTCTGCTCTTGCCTTTGGGCATTTGTGGTCATGTACTATTCCTGGAAAGTACTTCCTTTATTGGTTTGGTTGTTGGAACCCTCAGCATTCAAGTATTATTTCAGGTGTCATCTTCTTCATGATGTCTTGACTGATTACTCCTTCCCACCTACGCTGAAAATGATTGCTCCACCAAGTTTTATCACTGTTGTTCTATGTCACAATATCATATCCTGCTTTGTTGCATATCCACTGTAAACCTGTCATTAGAATGTACACTCTGTGAGGCCTGGGATTGTAGTTTATTTCATCTTTGTATCCTTAGAACCTAGCACAGTGGCTGCTGAGTGGTCCTTACCTGGTGAGAGTGAATTGAATATAAATAATGGGAAAATGGAATTTTATTTTGCTTATTGATAAAACTGATATCAATCAATAAACATAGATTTATTGAGTACCAAAAAAAAACAACAAGAGCAAAATAGACCTAATTAAAAGGGAGAATCAAGGAAATTGCAGTTTTCTAAAATGTGTCATAGGGGGCAGCTGGGTAGTTCAGTGTATTGAGAGTCAGGCCTAGAGATGGGAGGTCCCAGGTTCAAATCTGGCCTCATCTACATCCTAGCTGTGTGACCCTGGGCAAGTCACTTGACATAGTATTAACTCCAAGATGGAAGGTGAGGATTTTTAAATAAATAAACAAACAAATAAATAAATAAATGAAATGTATCATAGACAATAAAGTAATATCAAAAAATTTTATCTCTAGTTTCTCTGATAAAGTCTTCCTTTGTCAACTATATAGGGAAATTAGTCATATTCATAAAATTGTGAGTCATTCCCCAATCAATAAATGGTGAAAGGATATGAAGAGGCAATTTTCAAAAGAAGAAATGTTATCTATTATCACATGAAAAAAAGGGTTCAAAATCACTAATGTTTAGATGAAGGCAAATTAGAACAACTCTGAGATAACACTTTATACCTATCAAACTGCCTAACATGCCAAAAAAGGAAAATGACAAATGCTAGAGGGGTGTAGAAAAATTGAAACGTTGGCACACTCTTGGTGGAGTTGTGAACTACACCAACCATTCTGGAAAACAATTTGGAACTATGCTCAAAGGGGCATCAAACTGTACAACATCCACAATACCACTCTAGGTCTGTATCCCAGAGAGATCAAAGAAAAAGGACAGGGATGTATAAGTACAAAAATATTTATAGCAGCTCTCTTTGTGGTAGCAAAAACCTGGAAATTAAAAGGATATCCATCAACTAGAGAATGGCTGAACAAGTTGTGGTATATGATTGAATGGAATGTTATTGTGTTATAAAATATATTGAGGAAGATGGTTTCTGAAAAACCTGGGAAGATCTGTATGAACTAAACAGAAGAGAACAGAGTGGAATGAAGTGGGGGAAAAAACAGAAAAATACTGTACAAAGTAACAACAACAACATAATAATGATTAACTGAGATAGACTTAGCTACTGCAATCAATTCAATGATTCAACACAGTTCCAAAATGCTCCTGATAAAAATGCTACCTTCAGAGATATGTATTACTGATGTAATCTGAAGTCTATTTTTCACTATATTTTTCTTGCATTTTTTTGGTGACATGGCTAACATGGAAATAGATTTTGAATGATTTCATATGTACAGTTGATATCCTATTGCTTGCTTTCTCAATGGGTGGCGGGGCTGGGAGAGAGGGAGAGAATTTAACTCAAAAAAATTTTAAAGAATATTAAAAATAAAAGGCATAAATAACAATTTATTTGGAATAAAATATGAGAAAACTGAGGCTCAGACAACAGCTAAATGATTTCTGAAGGTCACACAGCTGACAAATGTCAATGGCAAATTTCACTAACTCAAGGACCTACACTCTATCCATTGTGCCATGTTCTTGTCTCCCTGCAATGTGACACTGTCAAAGATCGTACTAGTATACGGTCAGAGGCACAACTTGTACCCACCCTCTTTATGACTGTACCTAATTCCCATAGGATTAGGAATTTTGAAGTTAAGGACTCCTTGGAGATCACCTGGTCCAGTGTTTCTCAAACTGTAGTCCGGGAATCCTGAGGACTTTCAAGACCCTTTCGGGAGGTCTGCAAAATCAAAACTATTTTCATGATACTAAGACTTTTTAAATTTTGAATATGGGAAATATCAATAGATATAAGCTACAAAAGCTCTTTAGGGTCTTAGTTCATTTGTAAAAGTGTAAAGGCATCCCGAGATCAACAAGTTTGCGAGCTGCTAATTTAATTCAATGCCTCTTAGCATCTAACACTGTAGCTAGCACACAGTAAAAAAAAAATTAATAAATACTTGTTGATTGTTCAGCTGTTTCAATACAAAAAGGGAAACTACAGTCTAGAGATGTTAAATCACCAATAAATACATGAGCAAAAGTGAATGAGACAGGGTAACATATTTTCTGACTCCAAATCAAGCTTGTGGGGAAAAAATGAAGGCAGGTAGACACTTTGGACCCTTCCCCAGCCCTCTAAAGATGCAAGAGGGGGAGATACCCTAAATGTAGCTTAACAGAAGAAACTGGTGACAAAGACATCAAAAGTAACTATGGAGTTCAGCCAGATATCAAAAGAAAAGACTTTGGAAAAAGTGACAAGGACAAAAATAATGAGATTCTTGCAAAGATGAAGGGAAATGGAAGGAGGAGAAGGGGAAGGAAGGAAGGAAGGAGGAGGAGGAATCTGGGTATAATAGGACAGAGACTAGCTTTAAAGAAAGCTGATCTCAAAGGATTCTGAAGAAAGAATAGGATCCCAGGGATTAAGACACTTCAAGGAAATGCAGCCCAGAAGGGATGGAAGATATTCAGTGTTGAAATTCTGAAGACATAAAGGGAAAGAGTTCCAGTGGGAAAGAAAAAACTGAATTGTCTTAAAGGACCAATGTAGGTGTAAAGTGAATTAAACAATAAGCCAACTTAGATTTTTTTAGAGATATTCACAGAAAATGGAAGCAAGGGTATATAACAAAGGAAAAACAGTATTATGATACAGTCTGTGTTTTCAGAAGTGTTGAGTCTGAAGAATGAACTGAATGAAACTACTGAGGAAATCCAAGGACAGAAAAATAGGCAGGAGATATTAGCAATTTTGGTGGAAAGAGGAGGATGACAGAGGAAAATGGACCAGTGCTTGAGATGAATAGGACGGTGTGTAGAAAATATAACTGACAACATAGAGAATCCAGAATTACTCGGTTTTCATGTTGCTTCTAATCTCCAACAAGAATAACTTTTACATGAAAACGAGCTAAAAGAATACTTGATACCCAAGATAAGGAAGAGATAATAAGGAAATACCATTGTTATTGTTGCTTAGTCATTTTTTTTTCATTCATGTCCAATTCTCTGTGGCCCCATTTGGGGTTTTCTTGGCAAAGACACTGGAAAGGCTTGCCATTTCCTTCTCCAGCTCATTTTACATCTGAGGAAACTAAGGCAAATAGGGTTAAGTGAATTTCCCAGAGTCCCACAGCTAGTAAGTGTTTGAGATCAGATTTGAACTCAGAAAGACGAGTTTTTCTGACTCCAGGACTGGCACTTTATCTACTCTGCCACCTAGTTGCCCATAAGAGAGCTCTAAATTGCCTTTAATGAATTCAGTGCCCCTGGCCCAAATGAATTTGAGCATGGATACTGAAGGAATTGGCATTTGGGATTATTTAAGCCAACCAAAAAAATCATGAAAAATAAGAGAGGTATCATGAAATGGGAGGAAGGAAAATATTAATCCAAATTTTAAAAAATGGAAGAAAGAGCAAGGAGTTCAATTTTGATTCTCAGAAAAATTCTAAAACGAGTTGCAAAAGAAATGATCAATAATAACCAGCATTTATTTAATGCTGTATAGTTTATAAAGGACTGTAATATTATCTCATTTATTCTGCACAACCTCCCTATGAAGTAACTGCTATTATTATCCCCTTTTCACAGATAAATCAATTTAGGAGAGAGGTTCATTAAGTGACTTACTCAGGGTCACAAAGCTAGTAAATGTTTAGGGAGGATTCCAACTCAGGTTTCTTTGGTTTCAAGTCTGCCACCATATCTACTGGACCACCTTGCTGCCCAGATCAGTGAACATCTAGAAAAGGAAATTGGAATTGCCAAGAACCAACACAGTTTTATTAAGGATAGGTTACGGCCAGCTAATCTAATTTCTAATTTTTTTACACAAATTAGTTGATTAGGGGAGAGCTATAAAGGAAGTTTAATTATATTTTTAGTAATGCAGTTGATAAAGTATCTAATATTTTATCATAGCACAGTGCCCACCACATAGTAAGCATTTAATTAATTTTGTTAACTGACAGCCTGGTTCTATTCTTGTAGAAAACAGAGATGTAGACTAGACAATAATACAATTAGATTAGGAACTGGTTAGATGACCACATGACCAATAAATAAGCATTTATGACTCAATGAGTAGTCCTTAATAGTTTAATTTCAATAAGGCAGAATGTCTCCAATAGAATGCCGCAGGGATCTGTGCTTAGCCCTGTGCCAACATTTTGACTGCTGACTTGGATAAAGGCAGAGATGGCACGCTTATCAAATTCATAGATGATAGCTAAGACATTGGATAACAGAATCGGGATTTTAAAAGATTCTGTCGGATCGGACCATTGAGGTCAATCTAATAAAATGTAATTTAACTTCTCCCCAAAATGAAATTGATTGCTGTGTAATTATAATGACCATGAGCTCTTGAGAAGAGTTGAAAAAATGTAACTCCCTGCCATCTTTGCAGAAGGGAAGGTCCATGGCTACAGAATATGCTCATACTGTCAAACTGTTGATTCACTGATTAATTTTGCCAAAAAAAATTTTTCCTTTTTTTTAAAAAAAATTCTTTATATAAGGGATATTTCCTGAATAGAAGCAAGAAGAAGGGATACATTCATAAGTAAATATGATACCAAAACAGAAAACCCATTTCTTTAAAAACAAAAGATTTAATTCCAAAGAGATATATATAAATTCTTATAGTTGGGTTCAAAACCTCACCTTATGAAAACAGGATTGGCAGCAGGGTAGTTAGGCAGTCATTTTTTTTTTAAATTTTAAACCCTTAACTTCTGTGTATTGACTTATAGGTGGAATATTGGTAAGGGTAGGCAATGGGGGTCAAGTGACTTGCCCAGGGTCACACAGCCAGGAAGTGTCTGAGGCTGGATTTGAACCTAGGACCTCCCGTCTCTAGGCCTGGCTCTCAATCCACTGAGCCACCCAGCTGCCCCGGCAGTCATTATTCTTAAAGGGATCTCAGGGCTTTGGTGGACTCCAAGCTCAGTATGAGTCAATGATGGCAGCCATAAAAAGCTCATGTCACCCTAGGCTTCCTTAAGAGACACGAACTTCTCTGGAATAAAGGGATCATCATCGCTATTTTAATCTTCCCATGTCAGACCATATCTGTAGTGTTGTGTTTAGAATCTTGTGTTCAGTTCTGAGGATTGCAGTTTGAGAGGAACATTGATAAACTGGAGAGTGCCCAGAGGACAATCAGTATGATGAAGGACCCTGAATCTCTGTCTCAAGGTTCAACTAAAGGAAATGAGAATGTCCTGAAGAAGAGAAAACTCAGGGGAAAACAAGAGTTGTCTTCAAGAATGTGAAGGGCTCGCCGGTAGAAGAGGGATTAGATTTGTTTTATTTGGTCCCTTAGGACAGAATCAGGACCAATGGGTAGAAACTGTAAAGAAGCCAGTTTGGGCTGGATGTCAGGAAAAACCTTCCTAACAATCAATGCTGTCCAAAAGTAGAATGGGCTCCCTCAGGAGGTGGTAGATTCCCTCTCTATGGAGGTCTTCAAAAAAACCACAAAAACAATGGGATGACCACTTTTTAGAGATGTTAGATTGGTGGTTCCTTCCAAGTCCAGTTGGTCAATGAGTTCTATTCGAATCAAAAAATTCTAAGAGTCTGAAAACTCCAATGAACCTCAAACTGGGCACAGATCTTACCTATTCATTTGTCTTTCACTTCCAGTGCTTAAAAACACACAGGCAAAAACATAACTATGCCCAGGATCCATTTCAGCTATCTGGAATAAGTTGGCCAAGAGTCCAAATAGTGACTGTGCCACAATCTTCTAACCCATCCCCTGAGCAAATAAGGGGCGCATTAGAAGCTAACGCTGGTTGACTCTCATGAGATTTGTGTCCACAAAATCCAAGCCAACCCCTAAAGCCAGTCAGGGTAGCTACTACTGCTGGGGCAGCCAGTAATGCAGACTCCCAAGGTATCCCCTAATGAAATCCTTATGCAGCTCAGCCTCAGACTAATTTCAGCCCAGTCTACTGCCAATGGTATGACTTCACTGTCGGGCATGAGCCAGCACAGGTCCCCAGAGAGGGAAATGTGTGTGGCTAATCCATCCAGTGAGACAGCTCTGCCCCTTCCTAACCATGCCCAGATGCTCTGGTTATGCCGTCCCTACTAGCACGGTCCCTCAGGTTACAGAAGTCTTTTGTTGGGCACATGCAATCATCAGTGTCCCCACTTAGACCCACCTAGAAAAAAAAGTGTCGCCCCCAAGATTCCTTTCCTTGGCTCTGTGACCACAGAGCTCACAGTTGCTGGACACCACTAGGGAACCTGAAGTAGATAAGGCTGCCTCTCGGAAGACTATCTCCATGTTTCTCCAAGCTCGAGGTAAAGGGGAAATGTAGAACTCAGTTCTTTTATAGGCCATTTAAAGACACCCCGTAATGTTAGGAGAAATCTAGAGGACCCCAACATGAGCTTCACAAAACAGCTAATCAAACTCCTTCAAGCTATTATCCAGAACCTGAATGCCCTGGAGGAAAGGAGGGAATGACCAGTTAATTTTGATGCTAACTCATTTTCAGAACCTTTTTCTGTGTGTTTTCTTAATCGCTTCTTCTACATTGCTCTCATTTTCCCCATAACCTTCTCCAATAGAACTCTCCCTTAAAGCAAAAGAATACAGCTCAGCAAAAGTAAATGATTCACGGGGGCAGCTGGGTAGCTCAGTGGATTGAGAGCCATGCCTAGAGACGGGGGGTCCTAGGTTCAAATCCGGCCTCAGACACTTCCCAGCTGTGTGACCCTGGGCAAGTCACTTGACCCCCATTGCCTACCCTCACCACTCTTCCACCTATAAGTCAATACACAGAAGTTAAGGGTTCAAAATAAAAAAATTAAAAAAAGTAAATGATTCATTGACCAGGACTGACAGTGTACTGCCTCCTTGTGTATCTGGAGCCCACCAACTCTCTACCTCATCAACAATCCTCGGAAGTGAAGATGGGCCTTTGCATTGATTGGAGGATTCTTACAGATCTTGCTACCTCCTCCTTTTCCATCACTGGAAATGTATAACGTCCACTTCGTTTTGCTTCCTTCCTTTACTCTGCATCAGTTTATGAGTCTTTCCAGATCTCTCTGAATTCTTCTTGTTTCTTCTGATGTCATTTTCAATTACATTTGTACATACTTCAGATTGTTTAACCATCTGCCAGGTGATGGGCACTTTGCCTTCAGTATTTTGATGCTACAAAACTACTCATTATCACTATTTTCCATGTGTACATGGTAACTTGCTCTCCTTCTTTGGCCTCCTGGAGTGCATATCAGTTCATCTTAAGAATGCAGGCTACCCTCAGTTTGTACAGATTCACTCAGGCCCCTGACTAACCAAATTGGGTGATAATTTAATTTATACCACTAGATGATTTGCATATGTTTATGTTACGGAGCCTTTGTAGGAACTAAAACAAAATGTGATGGAAACCACACTGCAAAGAAAAGGCAAACGCTTTTTAATAAACTCCCTATTCATGGATAGCAAATGTTTACTGAGAATTGTTAAAGGAACAATGAAAGACTTTTTGTCTGCTTTGAAGAGGCTTTCCATTCTACATTGAATCATATGGTCAAAGATCATCAAAACTAGAAGCAATCTTAAAGTTCTACCCATTTATGTTACAGAGGAAATACTGAAGGCACGGAGAAAGAATGTGATTTGTACATGATGGCTTTGCCACTAGCCAACTCAAGAAGCTTAAGTGGCTCCCTTTTGCCTTGAGGATAAAATATAATCTCTTCTGTTTGGGCTTTTAGAATCCTTCATGGTCTGTCTTCAGTCTGCCTTTACCACACATTCCTCCTCCTTTCTTATTTTACATTCTCTCCTGTCCTTAGGGGACGCTTTCCCCCTTATCATCCAGCCTTTGTACAGGCTGATCCCCAGGCCTGGAACACTCCCTTCCATACCTCTTGTTCTTAAAATGCCAACGAGCTTCCTTCAGGACTCAGCTAAAGAGCTATTTCCTACCCAAGACCAATCCTTCTCACCATATTTGTTACTGCTCACCTTCTCCCCCCACATTACTCTCTCTACATTACTTACATAATTATATACATATTCATTACATGTATAATTATATATGTTACATATATAAACATTATATAATTATATGTTAATATATTAAGATTATATAGATTATTTATTATATATTACACATATAGAATAAAACTAATATATATTTAAAATTATTCTCTATAGAGAGGGAGACAAATAGTATATATATATATATTTACAGTCTATATAATTTCTATACCTACACTATATCTACATACTTTATGTACAACTACTCACTCTATGTAAGTATGTATGTATTACATATTTGTGTCTTATATCTATTTTATATTTCCTCATCTGTGTGCAGGTTGTCTCCCTTAATACTACATAAACTACTTGAAGGCAGGGATTTCCCCCCTATTTTTGTATCTGCTTGTGTCTAGCCCAGAGCCTACCACATGATAGGTACTTACTAAATGAAATCAGGAGCAGAACTGGCACTCTCTGCAGTCCACACTGCTGTGTGATCAATCTATTTACTAGTATTTATTAAGCACCTGCTCTATGTCAGGCATGTGTTAAAGGCTGGGGATACAAAGAGCAAAAAAACAGTCCCTGTCCATAAGATGCTCCTTGTCTCAGTATGACACGGTGCTCATGAATGAGTGTATCCTGAGAGCTGTCTAAACCAAAAGCATTTCCATGCATTTTTTAAAATTTATTTATTTGGGGGTAGCTGGGTAGCTCAGTGGATTGAGAGCCAGGTCTAGAGACAGGAGGTCCTAGGTTCAAATCTGGCCTCAGTCACTTCCCGGCTGGGTGACCCCAGGCAAGTCACTTGACCCCCATTGCCTACCCTTACCACTCTTCTGCCTTGGAGCCAATACACAGAAGTTAAGGGTTTAAAATAAAAAAATGTTTAATTAATTATTTATTTAAGAATATTTTGCCATGGTTATATGATCCATGTTCTGGATCCCTCTTCCCTTCCCCCTCCCATAGCCAACGAGCAATTCTACTGGGTTTTACATGTGTCATTGATCAAGACCTATTTCCACATTATTGATATTTGCACTGGGGTGATTGTTTAGAGTCTACATCCCCAATCCTATCCCCATCAACCCATGTGATCAAGCCGTTGTTTTTCTTCTGTGTTTCTGCTCCCACAGTTCTTTCTCTGGATGTGGATAGCATCTTTCTCACAAGTCCCTCAGAATTGTCCTGGGTCATTGCATTGCTGCTGGTACAGAGGTCCATTACATTCTATTTTACCACAATGTATTGGTCTCTGTGTACAATGTTCTCCTGGTTCTGCTCCTTTCACTCTGCATCAATTCCTGGAGGTTGTTCCAATTCACACATGTCCATGTATTTTTGCCAAAACCATTAAAACAAAAAAATAGTGATGGAAGCTGTGCCTGTGATTTCATGAATACAGAGAACTCCCTGATGAGAAAACTCTACCAATCCCGGTTGACACTTCCCCTAAGTTTGTAGTCTTCCTGAATTGCTGAGAGCACTGAAGAGTTAAGTGACTTAACAATAGTTGCTAGTCACACAGCAAATGTAGGATAAGAGGTATGATCAGAAAAATTCAAAAGTTAAAACCCAGCTGGTAAATTCTACTATTTCTCTTGAACAAGAGTTGAGCAAAAGTTAACTGGTGGTCAGAGACTATTTCCTTTCAGATGATTAGATTGTGAATTCTTGAGGGCAGGGACTCTTTTGCCTTTTTTCTCTAACTCCAGTGCAAAACACAAAGCCTGGCACACAGATGGTGCTTAATAAATGATGATTGATTTATCGATAAAATGATATTGCCATTAACAGTGGGAGCCATCCAGCTATAATCCACTTAAGACCAGATATTTAGAGCTAGAGCTATGTGGCATAATGGATAGAGCAACAGGCTTAGATTCAGGAAGCCCTGAGTTCAAAGACTTATTAGCTGTGTGACTCTTGTCAAATCACTTAATCCTGTTTGTTCCAGTTTTCTCATCTATAAAATGAGCTGAGGAAAGGAAATGGTTAGCCACTCCAATGTCTTTGCCAAGAAAACCCCAACGAGGTCATGAAGAGTCAGAAATAACTTAACAATAAACTAATAATAATAATAAATAATAACAGCTTCTACCAATGTGGTACTTACTCACTAAATTAATCCATTCCACTTCTGAACAGATCTAACAGAGTTCACAGGCCACAAGAATCCTCAGGTTGTTTTCCCTTGAAAGAGAATGACCCATCCATGCACAGAGACCTTGCACATTGACTTTGATAAATGTAACCTTGCCAAAGTTGGGGGGGGGGGGTAGCAGAATAAAGACATGCACAGCCATATTCAAATATTCGAAGAACTATCAATGGAAGATTAGACTTGTCCTTGGTGGCCCTAGAGGAGCATTGAAGGGAAAGTTTTGGGGAGGTTGATTTTAGCCTAGTGTAAAGAACTTTCTAGCAATCAGAATTGCCCAATAATGCAATAGGTTACCTTGAAAAAAAAGTGATATAGTGGAAAAAATGCTGACTCTGGAATCAGAAGATCTGTGTTCCAATTCTGCTTCTGATACTTTACTGCCTACATAGCCTTGAGCAAGTATCAGAGTTAAACTGCCCTGCCTGGTAAAAGTTATTTCTTCATGTGGGAGTTTTCCACACCAATGAAATCACAAACCCAATCTCTATTCCTATCCAGAGACAAACTTTTTTCCTAAGAAGATAAATGCATCTCTAAAATTATAATTTTTAGATATTTTTATATGCAAATAATCACTTTCCAGCCTTTCTTCTGCAATACATTTAACACTTAAAAACATTGAGGGGCAGCTAGGTGACTCAGTGGATTGAAAGCCAGGTTCAGAGATGGGAGATCCTGAATTCAAATCTGACCTCAGATATTTCCTAGTTGTGTGACCCTGAGCAAGTCACTAGACTCCCATTACCTAGCCCTTACCACTCTTCTACCATAGAATCAACATACAGAATTGATTCTAAGATGGAAGGTAAGGATTAAAACAACAACAACAGCAGCAAAATCAAATCATGCATAAGACATGATGGCTGAGATTATCACCCAGATCCAAAAGAAAGGGCACAAGCAACAGTAGATCTGTGGATTTGCCACTCCATCCTTGCCTATCATTAGAAGGTTTCCCATTCCCACCCTTTCAGGTCCCCTTCCTAACACCATAGGCATAATGCCTCAACTACTCCATGATCTTCCAACCTCAGAATAATATCACAGGAACAATGAGCTGCAGAATCTACAGCTGAAAGTCACCTTGCTTGCAGTCCTTCCTACACAAAGAGGATCATCAGCATCACTGGTGATGCCTTTTGACTTGCACATAGATTGGATTTAGGTGAGGCAGAGATGCACAAAGTCCTCATCCTCCCTCTCTCTTCCTGAATCATCCACGTCCAATGGCAGGACAAAACTCAGGGCAACTAGCAGTAGCCTGAGCCGAGTGGATAACCTTGGCATCTTCAGTGTCTGAACGAGTTCCAAGCGCTCCACAGTGCCAGCTCCTACAACCAGCCTTCGTAAGCATTGGGACAACATGTTCTCATCTGCCCCTTCCACCAGGGGAAGTCTTCACAAGCCTGGAGGAAACATACCACCTAATTCACTGATGGGTTTGGAGCCTGTTGGCTCCCCTGGTTTGGCCCATCTGCCCAGATGTTTTTTTACCAGGATATAGCCTTCTTGGAGCCACAGGCTAGAATTGGGTGAAAGGCAGACACCAAAGGTGAATGAGTAGTCTGGAATAAGGTTCAGTAAGCCCTCACAGCAAAGGTGCTAGTCTTCCATTGAGGGCTCTGATCACCAGCTAGACAGCAGTTAAGTGGCTCAGTGGTAGTTCTGGACCTGGAGTCAGGAAGACCTGGGTTCAAAGCTGGCCTCAGACACCTTCTAGGTGTGTAACCATGAGCAAGTCCCTTAAGCTCTGATTACCTGATAAAAAAGATCCATTGGGTCCACTGGAGAAAGAAATGGCAAACTACTCCAGTGTCCTTGCCAAGAGAACCCCCTGGATAGCTATAATCCATGGGGTCAGGAAAAGTCAGACACAACCGAAGAATAACCACAACCACACTCTCCTCACATTCCACAGGGTCCTCTGTGTCACCATCACATGTTGGAAAGTCACCTTAGATCTACATCATATGGCCAAAAACTACTCTCCCATTTAAAGGATGAAAAAAAAAAAAAACAAGGTCAACTGACACCAATTAAATTACCCTAGGCCACCTGGCTAGTTACTCATAGTCTTAGATCTAAAACCCAAATCTCCTGACTCTAGTCTTATATTCTTTCATTAAACCTCAGCAGAAAACGTGTTAGAACCAGCAGGAACTCAGGAGAGCCGATTGTTAAATTTTCAATGTGAACATTTATAACATAAAAAATCAGCAAATGTTACCAATTAGGACTTGATTTGTTGTTGTTGTTAATTCTCCAGACTAAAGAAAGTGATGAAGAAAATGTAAATAATGTTGATTAAACTTAAAAGTGTGGCATGGGTACTTTTTATTTTTCAGAAAGCTAGTTGTTAAACATTTATCAGCACATCCCTGCCTCACCATCTTTGAAATCCTGTCATCCTCTTTTCCTCCTTTTTTTCATTATTCCTCAGCAATTAGAAAAAAAGGAGACACTGAGTGAATAAAATAAAGAGCTTTGTTGTTGGACCCATAGAAATAGAACACTGAGCCAGAGCAAGCTAAATGTGGAGGGGAGCTTTGTAGCTAATCCAGGATCTTGCCCAGGCCAAAGGCTACAGCTGATGGTTGTGGAGGAGGGTCACCACGAGACCAGGACTTACCATCCATGTCCAGGCGTTGCATAATGATGGCCAGCTCCACCTCACTGGGCATGTATCCCAGGGAGCGCATGGCCATGCCCAGCTCCTGCTTGGAGATGAAGCCATTCCCGTCCCGGTCCAGAACCCGAAAAGCCTCACGGATTTCTGTAAAGAGGAAAGGCAAAGAGGGTCAAATGGTTTTGAGGAATTAGTGTTTAAAGACTCCTGCTCTGCTGTCTGATTCCTCATATGATCGGGGTCTCAACGTCTCAGAATCAACAATGTACGGTTGCAAGAACATTGGACACCTGAGAACTTCAGAACTCCTGCTCTGATCATTATTTGCTACCTGACCTTGAATGGGTTACTTCTGGCCAACCCTTGGTTTGATTCTGTTGTTTCATCTGGGGAGTCAGGAAATTTGGCTAGATTATGCATGAGATTCCTGTGTGTTCTGACATCATGTGTTCTATAGCTGAGGTTCCACCTAGCCCTGATATTCTAAGTTCTAAGGTCCCTCCCTGCTTTGACGGACTATGCTGTGAGGACTTTCTCAGTTGACATCCTATGTCCTAAGGTCACTCCCTGCTCTGACATTCTCCTCCCAGCATCCCTCTCGGTTCTGATATTGTATGTTCTAGGGCTGTTTTTACATCTGGCATTCTATGTCCTAAGATCTCTTTCAACTCTGACATTCTCCTCTTCAGGTCATTCTCAGCTCTGACATTTTATGCTCTAAGACATCTTCCAATTCTGATAACCTGAGGTCCCTCTTATCTTTGATATTTTATTTCTAAGGTTGTTTCCAGCTCTGACATTCTCTGTTCTGAGGTCCCTCCCAGCACTGACATTTTATGCTGTAAGACATCTTCCAATTCTGACATCCTATATATCCTGAGATCCCTCTTAGCTTTGATATTTTATGTTTTAAGGTTGTTTTCAGCTCTGACATTCTATGTTCCAAGGTTCTTCCCAGTTCCAACATTCTCTGTTCTGAGGTCTGTCCTAGCACTGACATTTTATGCTCTAAAATATCTCCCAATTCTGACATCCTATATATTCTGAGGTCCCTCTTAGCTTTGATATTTTATGTTCTTAGGTTGTTTTCATCTCTGATCTATGTTCTGAGGTTCTCCCCAGTTCCAACATTCTCTGTTCTGAGGTCCCTCCAAGTTTTGACATTTTATGTTTTAAGGTTATCCTCCGCTCTGACCTAGCATGTTCTGAAGTTCCTCCCAGCCCTAAGACCCCTCTTAGCTCTGCCATTCTATGTCCTGTGGTCCCTCCCAGCTCTGATATTCTTTGCCCTAAAGCTCCTCTCCCCCACCATTCTATAGCCTAGCACCCTTACCCAATTTACAGATCGTGTTTGCATGTCATAGCTCTTACGAGCACCTAGTTTTTGGCCTTTGTATCCCAATGCTAAGTGCCTATAGGGCGCCTTGTAATTCCATAATAAATGGCAGCTGACTGACTCCCAGCTCTGATGTTCCAATGGAATATGGGTTCCCTGTCATAGAGACGATTGTGTTTTTATCACTGTATCCCCAAATGTAGATATTTAATAAGTGTTTGCTGAATTAGGAGGAAAAGGGTCAAATGGAAAAAGGCTTTTAATTGGCTTGGCATCAGATGTTGTCTTCTAACAACACCCTTCATTACTGCATAGATACACTGGAAAACAAAGAGCAAATTGGCTTAGGGTTAGACATAAAGGAAGACCTCTGAGGCAATGAGGATCTGAAAGTGCAGCTGTGGGTACCCACTAAGACTGTGGCACAGAGAGGGGAGGAAGGGAGGAGGGCTGTATTTATTATGTATTAAGCTTTTCTAAAAAGAATCTAGCTGGGTGGCCTACATCTCGAACTGAGTTAGGGTTCTCTGAAATTCCATTCTCTCCTCCCATCCAACCCTGGGCAACCTGGACCACAGGAGGGTCTCGAAGAGTAGATTGAGTAGAGCAGTGATTCCCAAAGTGGGCGCCACCGTCCCCTGGTGGGTGCTGCAGCGATCCAGGGAGCAGTGATGGCTACAGGTGCATTTATCTTTCTATTAATTGCTATTAAAATTAAAAAAAATTAATTTCCAGGGGGGGCTAAGTAATATTTTTTTCTGGAAAGGGGGCGGCAGTTTGGGAACCACTGGATTAGAGATTGCCTAACTCCCAATCCTTGAATGTCTACACTCAGGTCTCAGGATCAGCTCCAAGGATAATTAGTCAATTAACAAACATTTATTAAGCACCTACCCTAGGCCTGAAGAGTATAAAACTAAAACAAAATTGTTCCTGACCTCAAGGAGATTACAATCTCTTATTTACTTCCTCTGATTATTTCCCCAGGCAACCTTATCTATCCCAGAGAAATTATGGGATGACCTAAAGGAATAAGGAGGCAGCTAGGCAACACCTTGGATAGAGTGGATAGAGTCAGGAAAACTCATCTTCTGGAGTTCAAATCTGGGCTCAGACCCTTTAGGAGCTGTATGACTCTGGGCAAGTCACTTCACCTTGATTGCCTCAGTTTCTTCATCTATAAAATAAGCTAGAAAAGAAAATGGCAAATCACTCCAATATCTCTGCCAAGAAAACCCCAAATGGGGTCATGAAGAGTCAGATATGACTGAAAAATTGCTAAACAACGACAAAAATAAAAGAGCAAGAGTTTAAACCCAACTATTAAGGGATGGGGTAAAAGCCCTATGCTAGGAATATTCTCGCTCTTGGAATCTTCCAGTCTCTTCAAAGCTTATCTCAAGAGCTACCTCCTAGAAGAGGCTTTTCCTGGTTCTCCCAGTCATTCATACCTTTCCCTGTGCATTTTTTCTATGAATCCTGCATTTATTTACCTGATTATATTGTCTTGCTCCATTAGAAGGTAAGCTTCTTGAGGGCAAGGGCTACATCACTTTTATATGAATATCCCCAGGGCCCAGCACCTAGTAAGTGCTTAGGAAATTATCTGTCAATTGGTGGATTGAACAGGGGCATATTTTACAATATAAAAGGAGAGGCTTTCAGATTATAAAAGATCTTTCCAGACCTTTGTCAAAGAAAATAGGTAACTGCCTGCAATCCTTGGCAGTGCTGAGCCAATGAGGACTGTGAATCTTTTTGAAATAAATAGTAAAAGGCCAAGAAAATATGAAGGTTCTTGAGATAAATGGGAAAAGATCTCTGCCTTACCCTGTGACCTTGGCCTTCTATTTGTGGTCAGTCATTCAGTCACGTATGACTCTTTGTGACCTCATGACAAAACCTCATGATTTTCTTGGTCAAGCTACTGGAATGGTTTGCCATGTTCTTCTCCAGGGGATAAGGCAAACAGAGGTTAAGTGACTTGTCTAGGGTCTCACAGCTAGTCACTGTCTGAAGGCAAGATTTGAACTCAGGTTATCCTGACTCCAGGTCCAGTCCTCTATCCATTGAGCCAACTAAACTGTCTCCTGGTCCTCTAGAGCAGAAAATTTTAAACTGGGATCTAGAGATCCCCAAGAAGTCAGTGGGTAGATTTTTCAGAGACCATGAATTTGGATAGAAAAAAACTTGAATCTTTATGTCAATATAATTTATTAGGTATTTTATTTTATGAATTAAAAAATATGACTTTGAGAAGAGATTGGTAGGTTTCACCAGTCTCCCAAAGGGGTCCAGGACACAGAAAAGGCCAAGAACTCCCGGTCTGTGGAATGTGGTAGAGACAGGCAATTGCCCAGGTTAGTCCTGCCACAGACACACAAGGATGGAAGCTCTGTTCTAGCCTTAGGAAAACAACTGTCTTTTAGGAGTGACCTCTTAGAGGAAAAGAAGACGGGCCCACACCTGAAAAAGGCCTCAATTTTCAACTCCCTGGTACAAGAGGAGTTGTGATGAAAGGCTTTTAAACACTGTAGAAGCTTCAGTCTCCTGCTGCGGCTCTGGCTCCATCCCCTTAATTTACAGTTGTGTTACAGCCATAAACAGCCCTCAGATCAATAAGAGTGTCATAAAAAGGAGAAGGACGTTTTATTCATTCAAAAGCTTCTTCAGTTACTTTCCTTAGCCTGACTCTGGGCTTGTCTCTCGAATAAATAAAGCCTGGTTAACCTGACAGATGGCCCACCACTACTACCACCACCATCACCATCCTATTTCTGTTGCTCCAGCAAACTCGGAATCGGCTACCCTCCGGAGGATCCGCACTTTGCATCAGGCTGGCAGTCCGGAGGGCCTCTTTAGGACATCAGTGGCTCCTGTCTTCCTCCTCCACTAAAGGAACAAGTCCTCGGAACTCTCCCTCTGTCCCAATGCACTAGGAAATTCCACAGCCTGGAAGAGTCAGGCCAAGGGTTAGATTTTCTTAGCTCTGACTAAACACCTGGTCGGCGCCTAGTGGAATGAATGAATGAATGGGCTGAATAAACTCACGAGAATTTATTATTTGTTTACTCGTGGGCAAAGCACTGGGGAAGCAAACACAACATTGAGATCATCTCTGCCTTCATGGAGCTCAGGGTTTAATGGGAAAAAGAAACTATCTAGTGCAGGGATGACCAGGGAAAAGTGTTTTGGTTTGGATTGTCATAAAGATGATGAATAAAATAGATTGTCACAGACATTCCAGATCAACCGTAGTATTGATGGATAATGGTTGCAGAGCTAAAAAGAGATGGGCTTCAGTGGAACTCGTATCACCTTTGGGAAGGGGGGGGGAAGGAAGGAGCAGTGAGGGGAGAGTATCATGAATCATGGAATCATGGAAAAATATCCTAAATTTTAAAAAAAGTTTTTAAATGGGGAAAAAAGAGATTGGCTTGTTTTTCTCTCTATGTGGCATTACATTTCCTATCTATAAACCTTTTTATTTAAACCCTTACCTTCTACCTTTGTATCAGTTTGTTTTTTTTAAGCCCTCACCTTCCATCTTAAAATCATACTGTGTATTGGTTCCAAGGCAGAAGAGAGGTAAGGATTAGACAATGGGAGTTAAGTGACTTGCCCAGGGTCACCTAGCTAGGAAATATCTGAAGCCAGATTCAAACTGAACACCCTTTCTATCTTATCTCAGATTCACAGAAGTACCCAAATATGCAAAATGGATAAAGCTAAAGTATCTAAGACATGTTTAGACAAATAATGTGTTCTTTTCTTGACACTAAGCATGTACTTTCTGGGATCCTTCTTTATTCACAAAGAGGGCAGAGGCAGCTTGAGAATCATCAGATTCAATACTGGAAAAGGTTATCCATGATCTATATGCCTTTCCTCCACCACAGAGATGCTCATATACTTAACCTTGCCATCGCCCAGGAAGCTTTCACTTCCATGTTCACAGACTCTGAGATCCTATTCTCTGATCATTCGTTCTGTTTATCATTCCATCTTTCCCTCTGCCTCCCAACCCTCCCTGCTCCAAGTCTCCCCACAGTCCAATTCACTCTTCGCACAGTTCCTGAAGTGCATGTCTCACCAGCCACTCCCCTTCTCATTAAACTCCAGGGATGCTATGCCTCCTCTAGACTCAAATATAAACTCCTTTGTTTGGCATTCAAAGCTCATTACAATCTGTGCCCAATTAACTTTCCAGCCTTATTACACATTAGTCCTCTTTACACAGTTTACAGTCTAGGCAATGACCTTGACCCTCTCCCTGTTCCTCAGGCACGGCACTTCATCTCCTCTCTTGTTTCTGCTCTGGCTGCCCACAATAACCAGAAGGCACTTCTTCCTCCCTTCCATCACTTAGGAATCAATCCCTCATCAAGACATAGCATAGCTGTTAATTTACTTTATGAAGCTTTTTCTAATCTTAACCCCACTTAGTTCCTTCACAAAATTGTCTTTTCTCTATTTTGTCTCTATGCATATACACCTCTCTCAACATATTTATTGTCTCCTTCACAGAATATAGGATCTTGAAGGCAGGGATTATTCACCTTTTGTCTTAGAAACACCACCCCCACCCGGATTTGGGGGACAGCTAGGTGGCTCAGTGGGTAGAGAGCCAGGCCCAGAGATGGGAGGTCCTGGGTTCAAATCTGGCCTCAGACACTTCCTAGCTGGGTGACCCTGGGCAAGTCACTTAACCCCTATTGCCTAACCCTTACTGCTCTTCTGCTTTAGAACCAATATACATTATTGATTCTAAGACAGAAGATAAGGGTTTTTAAAAAAAGAATCCCCAGGACTTGACACAGTGCCTGGTATACAGTAAGCATTTAATAGTAAGTTTCTTGATTGATATATTTATTTTTATGCCTTTTTCATTTTCTCTGTGTATCACTCCTCACTTCCCTACATGTTGAACCATCCTGTGAAATAAAGATTAAAAAGGAGAGGAGAAATCACTTCAATAAATCCAATCGTGTCTGACAATATTCCCTATGTTCCATACCCATAATACTCTAGCTCCCCAATTCTCAATTCTTCTCCAAGGCATGCTTGGTCATTATAATTATATAATTCAGGTCAATGAATGTTCTTTTTTTTAACTCTCACCTTCCATCTTGGAATCAATACTTTGTATTGGCTCCAAGGCAGAAGAGTGGTAAGGGTTAAGCAATGGGGGTGAAGTGACTTGGCTAGGGTCACCCAGCTAGGAAGTATCTGAGGCCAGATTTGAACCCAGGACCTCCCATCTCTCCAGGCCTGGTTCTCAATTGACTGAGCCACCAAGATGCCCCCTCGATGAATATTCATTGATGATGGACATGAGGACCACTGAATGGGAAAGAAAGATGGTATAGTGGAGACAACTGGACTCTGAGTTTTAGCCACTGCTCTGTCTCTAATTTGCTAGGTGACCTAGGGCAAATTACTCTGTCAAGTCAACAAGCATTTGTTAAGGCCCTAGTGTGTGTGTGTGTGTGTGTGTGTATAAGCCCTGGGGCCTGCCCTCTATGGGTCTCTATGCCATCTGTAAAATGAACAAGGTGACTTCGAACATCCCTTCTGCCCTCTAAATCTCTGTACCTAAGATCCTACATATGAGCAGTTCTAGGGCCATGTCTGGATGCCAGAACTTGACTGCGATTTGAGTTCTCTTCTATTTCTGCCCCCTTATAGAAACCTTCTCAAGCTTTGGGGAAAAGCAGACAGTGTTCACTAAACCCATTTCCCTTTTAAATCCAAGTGGGCGTTGGGGAATATGAGAGAGAAAAAAAAAAGAACCTTAAATCCATTAAAGAGGCCTCTTGGAGATTTAATCCTGCCTGGGGAAGGAGAGCACAGGAAAACCCAAGACTAGTTACAGAGAAATGGGGCCTTCAGTCTGGGAACAACACATGACGTCTGCCTGGTTTTACTTGCTTATAGTAGAACAGTGTGTAAGAAATATGCCCATAAAAACAGGCAGGGAAGTGGGAGCAGACGGGACTCAACTGCCTCTGGCGATAGCTTGCCTCCACAAAGTGCAGACATGGTCACCAGACAAGGTTTCCCCAGGCTCTCTGCAAGTAAGGCCTGCAGAACGTTTGCAGCAACAGCTCCAAAGGTTGCTGGCTTTCTCGCTTGGGGATTTATTTATTTCCTCTCTCAGGCTAGAAGGCCCTTATTTTTTCAGATTTATTTCAGGCTTTTGGATTGGGTGGGGTTTAACATTTTTTTAAAAATTATTATTCTTCAGCAGCATTGCAAAGCTGCCTCACTGAGACTGCCAGTAGCTACAGTGGCAGAGGAACCCAGCTGAGGCCCCTCTCTGCAGAGAAGCTTCAGGGTCAGTCCCTGCCTCTATGGAAAGAGTATTGGATTTGGAGATAGAAGCTCTGGGGGGGGGGGGGAGGGGGCACAATGGATTAGCAGTCAGGAAGATGTAAGTTCAAATCTTCCTTCAGATACTGAGGAGCTGTGTAACTCAGGGCAAGGCATGACCCCTTCCCTTATCTTTAAAATCAGCATATTTGGACTTAGAAATCTCGGGGGGGGGGGGGCCCTGTTCTGGCACCCAAGAACCCTTCTAATATGTAAATTAGCTTTGTATTGGTTTCAGAGCTGGGGTGTCACAATGGGGAAAAAAAGGATTTTGGAATGAAAGGTTCACATCTGGCTTCTAACATTTACTGCCTGTATGACTTTGGGCAAGTCATTTAACTGTCCTAGGCCTTTCTTTACTTATCTGGAAAATAAGAGGGTTAGATTAGCTGGCTTTAAAGTTCCCTTCCAGAGCTATGTTTCTAGTCTGAATAAACAGTGAAGGAGCAGCTAGACAGCATAGTGGATGGAGTGTCAAATCTGGGTTGAAATGTGGCCTCAGACCCTTTTTAGTTGCATGATCCTGGGCAAGTCACTTAACCTCCATTGTCTAGCCCTTGCTGCTCTCCTGACTTCTGATACTAAAACAGAAGGTGAGGGTTAAACAAACAAATAAACAAACAAACAAACGAATGAATGAATGAATGAATAAACAAACAAATAAATGAATGAATAAACAAACAAACAAACAAACAAATAAATGAACGAATAAATGGATAAATAAATGAATGAATAAATGAATGAATGAATGAATGAATGAATGAATGAATGAATGAATGAATGAACAGGAAGCAGGGGAGAGAATAGGGAAATGAAAGCCAGGTAAGGGCAACTCTGGCTGAGACTTTAATGGGCTAAGAAATTGCAGGCTTGCCACCCAGACCCAATCTGTGAAATTACCACCACGGGCAAAACAATGTGTGTGTTACAGCTGAACTTCACATTACAGCGAAATGTCAACATTATTTGGGCAATGTCTAAGCTTAGGAGAAGCAACCACCAGAAGTTATCACTAAATTAGCACCATTAAAAGCCGAAAATCATTAGCACCTTCTATGAAGGGCTGACACTTCCCTAGACCTAAGAGCAAATCTCCAGCTTATTCTTCCTGAGATTTCTGTATCTGCAGAGCTGGGCTTTAGCTGCATACCAATTGCTTTATTAGTGAGAAGGAATTCATTCCAAAGACATGTTTATCCATCAAAGGCTTCCTAACCTGAGATAGAAATGGAAAGAGGACCAGCTATTGAGATGGAGGTTCTGGGCTCAAATCCTACCTGATACTTATTATCTGTGTGACACCGTTCAAGTGAATCTTCCTGAGTGTTCGATTCCTCACTGGTAAAATAAGGAGACTGCATTAGCTGGGTTTTAAGGTCCCTTCCAGGGCTAGTTCCAATAGGAGACACCAGGACCCATGAGAGGCTGAGAGGTAGAAACCTGGACCTAGAACCAGAACATCTGGGCTTCATCCCACCTCTCTCCTTGTCATGGGTGGCCCTGACTGCCTCCAGGACAGCCAGGCAGATTCATGGGACATCTGTGCTCCTCTAAGGTGTCTTTTTTGGTCTGTGATTGGGATTTACAATACTCTGGAGGGGGGATACCGAGAGTTTATCTAGGAGAAAATGTGAGTAATACTGATGAGTGCTGATGTAATAAGTAACTGTTATTCAGTCCTTTCAGTCACATCTGACTCTTTGTGACCCCATTTGAAGTTTTCTTGGCAAAGATAATGGAGTAGTTTGCCATTTCCTCCACCAGCTCATTTTACAGTTGAAGAAACTGAGGCAAATGGGGTTAAGTGACTTGCTCAGGGTCACACAGTACCTCTCTGAGGCCAGATTTGAACTCTGGAAGATGAGTCTTTTTGCTTCCGGCCCTGGTGCACTATCCACTGATTTAATATGGCTAAGCTCCATCCCCTATTAGCAAGGAAGTCTGCCCAATAATAGTCATGCCTCTAAGATAACTTGGGCTCAGGTTATCACAGAGCATGTGACAATCCTATTACCTTGTAGATTTTATTAATTTCTGTTAGAATATGAACTCCTTAAGGGGAAGAACTTTTACCTTCGTGTCTCTTTAATTACAAATTGATGCTACTAATACTGTACATGAGAATATTATATTATTAATAGCATACATTAACATTATTAATAGCACAGGTTATTTGTGCTATTAATAATGAATAGTTATTAATGATATTAATAGCACGAAATAATATTAATAGCACTAATAAATGCTTGGATTGATTGAATGTAAACTCTTTGAGGGCAGGGACTGATTCACTTTCACGTTTGTATCTCCACTCTCGAGTGTAACGATTAAAATATTTGAGATACAAGTTTGGGGGTAAGAATATCGACTTATTTATTAGCATATAGCCAATAGATTCATAGAACAGTGGCCCCCTCGATGACCAAATACCCCAAAGGTCTCTTCAGCAGATCCCTAAATACAGTTTGGGGAGCTCATTATTCAGCTCCTTCCTTGAGCATCCCAAGATATCTCTAATGAGTAAATAGCTAATTAGGAGGTGGTCAATCAAACTCTCAGGTTCTGCCCAACCCCATAAGTGATGGTGGTCACATAGTCAAGAGGAAAATCATTGTCTCCTTTACCTGTTCATCAGGTTTTCTTCCAAGGATAGCATTGCTTGGCATTCTTAAGAACAAAGGAAATGCAAAAGTCAGATCCATTGGAGACTCTGATTCAGGATCCTGACACAGGAATTCTCTCTAATCCAGGACCATTCTATAGGAATGCCACAATATATGAAAAATAAATTCTCACCCTAGAATGGGGCCCGACCGAGTTGGTGCTTTATAAATGCTTGCTGACTGACTAATTGATAGAAGACAAGTTCCTTGAGGCCAAGCACTGTTTCACTCTTGTCTTTGTAGGGTAGAAGTTAATATAATACCTGCCACAAGGAGATTGCCTAGCAAATGTTTATTGAGGATTTGACTGATTTTAGGGAAGGGAAAAGAGGGGAACAAGCTTTTATTAATCATCTACTGTGTGCCAGGCACTATCCTAAGTGTTTTTAAAAATATTATCTCATTTCATGGCATATAGAAAGAGCTATAGAAATGGCAAAATGCGCCCATTGGACTCATTGTGTAGGGCGTGAAAAGGGACAGCTGCCATAGACAACACGTCACATGTATTGTAAGAAAGAATTTATTTTCTGCAAATAGAGTCACCCAGAATCAAAGGTTAAGCTCCCATCTGGATCTATTTCTGTCCTCCTCCTTGGATTCTCAGTAATGTTTCAGAGCTGACAAAGCCTTGGATAGAAATGATGGCTGTTTTACAACGTGGGAGATTTATTTTTCATTTCCCCAGTTACTTTTCCTACTTACAAATTATCCACAGACTCACTGGGCTGGAGGCTGCAGCATGGGTTCCTCATGGATCCAATCATGACTGCTCCCTGAGCAGCAGGCACCCAGTGCTCTGCAGAGCTCTCCAAGAATGGAGATATTCCAGGAAACTCCCGCATGCTAAGAAACCACAGGCATGCGGGATAGAGTCATTTAGGGAAGCAACAAAAAAGGGGGTTCTCTGCTTATGTTAGAGCTGAAGTTCAGACCCCAGCAAAAGCCAACATGAGTTGGATAATGGCCAGGCTTAGGAGAATCAACCAGAAGTTATCACTAAATTAGCACCATTAAAAAGGCAACGATCATTAGCATCTCCGGTGAATAGATGCCACTTCCCTAGATCTAAGAGCAAACCCTCAGCTTATTCTTCATGAAGTGTTTATATCTGTCAAAGACTGAGCTCTAGTTGTATATGCTAAGAATGCTACTAGCAAAAGGGGAACCGTTCCCAAAACATATTTCTTTGTCAGAAGCTTCATTTTGTATCCCGATTGCACGTTGTTGCTATCCAGTCATTTCAGTCCTGACTCTTTGTGATCCCTTTTGTGATTTTCTTAGCAGAGATCCTGGAGTGGTTTGCCATTTCCTCCTCCAGTTCATTTGACAGATGAGGAAACTGAGACAAACAGGGTAAAGAGGTTCACTCATGGCCACACAGCTAGAAAGTGTCTGAGGATTGATTTGAACTCAGAAAGGTGAGTCTTCCTGGCTTCTGGCCCAGCATTCTATCCACTGCCCCATCTGGAACACAGTAGGTGTTTAATAAATGCTCAGCGATTGTCCTATAACCATAGATTCACATAGGAAGCATGGAGAGATGTGAGAGGGAGCACTGTGGATGGCTAGAGACATGAACCTAAAATTGGAATTGACTCCTGAGGTCATTTAACATTTGAACAATCTGGCATTTGACAAATGAAGAAACTGAGTCCCAGATTGGTTAAGTAGCATGAGGTCATAGAATGGCAGAAACTGAGGTTCATAGATTTGAAGCCAGAAGGGACCTCAGGTCCCATATAGTCCGACCCCCTCATTTTACAGATGAGTAAACTGAGGGCTGCAGAAGTCAGACCAGGTTTTGAGTCCCTTCCCCACATTATACATGTACTATTTATGTGACTAGATGCAAACTGCTGAACTTTTAGCTTCCTCATCTGTAAAATGGGTATGTTATTTCTTTCACTACCACCCTCACGAAATAGTTCCAAGAAATGTGGTTTGCAACTCTTCCCATCTATATGAATAAGATGCATTAGATGAGGAGTGTAAGAGAATTGTGGGGGTTTGGTGAGGAGGGGCAGGAAGGGTCTCAGTTATTTAAACATTAAATTGAAACTATAAAATGTTACCAAAAAGCATGAAAATAGATCTGGGGGCTCTTGGGACATAATGAAGGAAGAGATGAGGTTAGAAAAGGTTGGGGAATAATATAACTCACAATTGTATACTACTTTCAGCTTATGACAACCTTGTGAGCTAGGCAATACAAGCATTAGAAGTATTAATATTTTTAGAATATCCAGTGCCTAGCACAGTCAGTGGCTGGCACACAGTAGGTGCATAAGAAATGCTTGTGGATTGATTTCCCATTTCACAATGGAGGCGACTAAGGATGGAAGAGGCTTGTCCAAGGTCACACAGCTTAGTCAAGTGTCAGAGGTGGGATTTGAACCCAGGTCTCCTGAACTACACTGTATCCAGAGGATACATCTTGTACTCAAGTAATGGAGTCAAGAGAAGGTCTAGAAGGAAGAGGCCTATTGGAAGGCAGACCTGGTCTAGGAAACAGTTGATGCTACAAGAAAAAGTCCACAGTAACATAACGGAAAACAACATGGAGGAGATTCATGACTCTGATCAATGCAATCATGACTTCAGAAGACCAGCCCTGAAACATGCCTCTATCCTGTCTCTCAGCAGAGAGCTGTGGACTGAAAGGGTAGAGAGGGGAATCTATGGGTCATGGCCAACAGGTCCATTTATTTTCTTTCATTTTATTATTACAACTGAGAGTTCTGCTGAAGAAGGGGTAAAAAGGATTAGGGAGAGATTAAAAGGAAGGGTGGTTGTTTTTTAAAGGATATCAATAAAACATTTTAAAATTTAATTTAAAATTAAGTAAATAAAAATTGCAAAATAAAAACATATAAAAATAATTTTTATAAATTAATATATAAACATTTAAAAAGGAAGCATTGATGAGATAGAAGTTTCTCTACCCTCACCAAGCTCTTGGATTAAACCTCTGGCAACCTTCTCTGGGGGTTCAGAGAATGGAGGATAAGGATAACAATTGCAGGAGGACATGGACCATCCCTTCTGAACCTGGCTCCCAAATCACCATAAACAGAGCAAGTGTTCTTCACTGCCAAGCCAACCAAGCAAGTGTCGCATCTGTCTGCATCTCCCCCCACCCCAAGAAAATTTCTTTAACAAGAAGGGGAAGCCCTTCATTCCCTAATCAGAAATAAAAGGCTTAGAAGACAAAGGCTTGACTATCCTAATGTTTCCTTCAAATGAGCCTCCTTAAAGTATAATCAATCCATCAATCCACAAGTGAAACTGCCTAGCCCTCAGCTCCTTCCTTGTCTAACTTAGAGGATGGGGACTGAAGACAGAAAAGAGAATTGGTTCCCTGAAGCAGGAGGAAAAGGAGAAAGGAGGGTGGAAGACTGTTAACTTGGGGACAAAGGGTCAATTCAATGTCTTCCTGCCTCCTCTCCCCCAATAAAAAGTAAGTTCTTTGAGGGCAGAGTGTCATTTTTCATCTTTGTATCCCAACATCTTTGTCCATATTGGGTGCTTAGAAAATTCACGTTGAATTGTTCTACAAAACACAGTATTTGTGAAGTGCCATGATCCTGTGCATTCTTCTTCCATAGAATCTCTCACCATTTTTACCCTTCTATACACTTACTTAGCTATAGCCTCAGACCTCTTTTGGGCTAAGCTATTGGTAACAGTCCCCTAATTGGACCCCTATTTCCAGCCTCTCCCCACTCTGATTCTTCATCTACAAAGTCACAAACTCATCTTCCAATGGCCCATAATTTCCCTGGGGCAAAAACCTTAGGTCACAGATCTAGGGGATGGGAGGAATCTCAGAGGTCATCAAGTGCCTCATTTTACTGATGGGTAAACTGAGATCCAGAAGAACTTAAAGGCTTATCCAAGGTCATAGTAGCAAAGCCAGGAAGCCCAAACTCAAAACTTTGTATCGTACCACAGCCTTCCTCATGTACTCCCTCCAATAAAATACCAGCTCCTCAGCCTGGGATTGAATGCCCTCTATAATCTGATTGATTCACTCCTTGAGTAATACGGTTCCCATGTTCCTTTCCAGATTGATCTCATGTCACTCTCCTTCACACAGTTCCTGTCCCCTTAAACTGACTTTTCTTCCATTTCCATTTCCTATCTCAGTAACTTCACACTGGCTGGCTCTCTCTCTCTCTCTCTCTCTCTCTCTCTCTCTCTCTCTCTCTCTCATCTAGAAGGCCCTCCATTCTCATCTCCACCTCTTGGTATCCTTCAATTCCTTAAAGGCTTTGCTCAGGTGGCATCTCTTGAGCCAAACTTTCTATTTTCCAATGTTTTCTCCCTTCTTGAATGAACTTGTGTTTCCTTAGTTGCTTCTTTGTGCCCAGTGCAGGAGAAAGGTGGCTGTCTACTTAAAATTACTAATAGCAGATGTTGCCTTCTGACTTATGCAGTTTAAGTGTACTAGTTCCTTGCCCTGCTAAGATGTATCACGATGCTCCATCCCTGCCCCATCCTTTAGTTTCCTCATCTACAAAAACGAGGAGATTGGATTGGATGACCTTGAAGGTCCCTTCTAGGTGAATGAATCTATGATCCTTTCTACTTGCTTCTTAAATTGAGTGAGAATCAGACCCAGGTAGCCATCTCTTCAATAGCCAAATTAGAATAAAATTGAGATGCCACTCCAATGAGTTATCCATGACAGAAAAATTGATAATAGGTCACATAAGCTTAAGATGGGGGTTCAATCTCCTCCCCAATTAAGGTAATTACAGAGTTTTAAATATAAGGATGAGTGCACAAAAGGAAACTTTAAATTCTGAGGAATTTCAGAAAATAAATAATGATGTGGCAGAAGGCTCCAGGCTCAACTGTAACTTGAGGATGTAAACCCTTTTATCTATAATGGAAGTTAGCAAAGTTGGGGAGGTGGGGAAGGAGCTAGAGTGTGATCCCACAAGGAATGTTTCACACACACACACACACACACACACACACACACACAAACACACCACTGACTGTGCCATCATAGACCTATAGAAGACAACACATCCAACTGGGAGTAGAGAGAAGCATGTTGAGCACATAAAAGGACAACCATGCGCATGGATGGATAGATAAAGACATTCGCCCAAGGAAGGAAAAAGTTTTCTAGATTATGACCCTTGCACCAGAGGGGAATGCTGCTATGTACTCTTTTTTATTAAAAGTGCTTACCTTCTGGGGCAGCTGGGTAGCTCAGTGGATTGAGAGTCAGGCCTAGAGATGGGAGATCCTAGGTTCAAATATGACCTCAGACACTTCCCAGCTGTGTGACCCTGGGCAAGTCACTTGACCCCCATTGCCCACCCCTACAACTCTTCTACCTAGGAGCCAATACAAAGAAGTTAAGGGTTTAAAAGTGTTTAAAAAAAAACAAAAAAAAATGCTTACCTTCTGACTTAGTATCATGTATAAGACAGAAGAGTGGCAATGGCTAGGCAACTGGGATTAAGTGACTTGCCCAGGGTCACACAGCTAGAAAGTAGCTGAGGGCAGATTTTAATAACGTGCCAGCCCAACTCCAGTCCTGGAATTCTATCCACTATGCTACTTCTATGTATTTGTAAAAGGACTCCAGGTAATCAAGAAACATGGAATTATCCTTTGACCATCTATGTTTTCTACACATTTAGAGCCCCCCTTTCCCACGGACCAATGAGTTCTTATGGGCCAACATAGGCCACAATTTTAGAGGGATGCTTCATATCATTTTTTCTTACTATATGACCCAAATAAAAGCCTTTTGCTTTTTTTTAAGTTAATGCTGTCTACAGACCAATTGAAATGGAAAATGGGGGAAAATGTTGGGGGCTCATGAACAATATAATATTAAAAACACAGCTTCTCAAGGTTACTACAACAACCCTGAGTGACATAGAAATATTCAGTTTCTGGGGAAATTGTCTGCCAATGAAAGTGTGAATTGGGAAAATAGCCCTAAAGGGGTAGTACAGAAGGAATTATTTCTCCCTAGGGTGACAAAAAGTCCGGAATAGCTATAAGATAAATTAAATCTCCCAAAGTTTTGCAGTGAGCTAAGTTAAAGAGAAATTGATTTGTGCAGGGACTGGTAGGCAAAGAAGAGCCACAGTTTAAGCTTATGGAAAATTCCCAAACAATAAGAGACCTCAGTACACAAATGCTCAAAACAACAAGAAGATGGGGGGAGGTGCTGTCCAGGGTAATTTTGCAATTGGAAGCAACTCTAAAGATTAATAGAGGTACCAATGAAATGAAATTGCAATATGTAATTGAAGGAGAATTAATAGCATGAGTGGATATGAGTGAGACTAAATTTGCAGTCCTTACTCCCTCCAGGGAGTTGATGGGTAAATAAAAAGAAATAAGGTTATGCCAAGCCTGAGAGCAATTCCTCTGTCTTAAGAAGTACCTGGCACCTCACTCCTAAAGACCTGACATTGTGATGAATTAGACCCCCTGCCTGAGAGAGAGGCCAGCTTCTGCTCCCAAGGGACACCTCCCAGGAAAGCACAAGGATCATTAGAAAAACAAGAGTTTTTCATTTCAGAAGTTCATTCTCTTGAGAATCTACTTTATCTTGCAGCAAACTGCTTCTGCTTTAGAAATGCCTTCTCCTTGGTACTCCTTTCTATCCTGCCCCTTTCCTAAAAATTTCCAGAGAATTATAAGATCATAACTAGAAAGGATCTCATTTTACAGATAAAGAAACTGAGGGTTAGAAAAAGGAAGTGACCTACCCAACATAACACAGGTAGTAAATGGCAGATCCAGAATCTGAACTGAGCTAACACAAAGTTTAACACTCTCTATTCTATACCATCTACAAGTTTATCACCCAGCCAGCCTTCCTCTAGTCAATCTCTGGCAAACTCTCTGACTAGGACATTAAAGACATAAAACTCACCATTTGTCTGAGTAGGATTCCCTACTCCAAAATTAAACCCTAATGGCCCTTCGCTTTGTCCTCATAGTGATCTGGATGTATCCCCTTCCTGGTTCGGAGGGAACAGGATGGCAGTCTGAATAGCATTCTTCTCTGGTCACCCCCTACCACATCTAAAATAAGAAGACTGAATCAGATGACCTATAAGATCCCTTCCAGTCCCGATCTAGAGTCCCATGGCTCCTTCCTGTTCCTGCCTTCAAGTTTTCACCTTCAGCTCACTTACTGTGGGTTAAAATATACCATAATAAATGCCTATTACCTTAGACAATTACCTGCCTAAGTCTTTTGTACACCATTTGTTTAACCCCTAAAAAGTCAAACCATACTGAGACACTCCTATAGACATATTTTCTTCTGTTCAGCAACTTCAGTGGCAACCTTATGTCTTTATGATCATATAACTAAGGTTTCTTGGATTTTGAGGTGAGAAGGATCTTAGGGATCATTTTGTCCAGTCCCCTTCTTTTGTTTTTAATTCTTTTTTAATCAATAAGCACTTGTTTAGCTCCCTCTAACTCCCTATTATTTAAAAAGAAAAGGAATTGTGTTTTAAAAATACACAGTCTAGCAAGACAAATTCCCACAATGGCCAAGTCCAAAAATGTAGGTTTCATTAGGTATATTGAGTCCATTTTCATTGTGTAAGGAAAGCAAATAACATTCTTCATCATTGGTACGTTTTTTTCCCCTTAACCCTTACCTTCTGCCTTAGAATTGATACCAAGTATCAGTTCCAAGGTAGAAAATAGGTAAGGGCTAGGCAAATTGGGGTTGTGACTTGCCCAGGGTCACACAGACAAGAGATCAAATTTGAACCAAGGACCTCTGGTCTCCGGACCTGGCTCTCTAGCCACTGAGCCACCTAGCTGTCCATCATTGCTACTTTGGAATGATGCTAAGTCCCTCTCTTACAGGTGAGCAAACTGAGGGACAAGAAGCAGACAAATGGTATAATAAGTAGACAGCTGGCATAAAAACCAAGAGGATATGGATTCAAGTACTGCCTCTGATACATATTTGCTGTGTGACTTTTGGGCAAGTCATTGCTCTAGACTAGCTCTCTAAGACTATAATTTTCAGGGAAAGAGGTGATACTTGCTGGCAGAAAGAGATTCCTCACCTGGGAATTCCTCCTCCTAATGACATCATAGGTCCAGTCCCTCTCCTTATCCCTATCCCTACCAGAGGTACCATGAAGATTAAGTGGGTGCACCCTAAACTCATGTAGCTCCAGTACTTTAACCCCCACTCAAATTCTCATTCCACTAACACTATGTTTCAGCTTCCACTCCCAAGGTCACATAACATTGGTGCCTCCAGTGTGAAATTCTGAGACTTATCAATCAACCAATCAGTGGACAAGTATTGTTAAAGACCATGATGTGCCAAGCATTATCATCAACTCTAGTACAGTGAGTAATCAATAGTGAAATTGAAAATTCAGAAAACTTCCAGTGAGAAAGTTGCTTCAAGCTCATTTAGGTCAGAGGTTCTTAATCTTCTTTTTTCTTTTGGATCCCTTCCACAGACCAGTGAAGTCTATGAACTTCTTAGAAGAGTATTTTAAATATACAAAATAAAATATATAAAATTAACAAGAAAATCAATTGTGATGAAATATTTTAAAAAATTATCCACAGGTCCCACGTTAAGAACTTCTCATCTAATCCAATATTTCAGTTTTATAAAGGGGGAAACTAAGACCTAGAAATGAATATGATCTGTCCAAGGGCCAAAACTAAAGAGAGAAATCAATAAATAGCTCTAAGCCTTCTAACACTACCTTGACAGTAACAGGCACATTGGAAGGCTTCAGTTAGAACGGAAATCTGATTCCTCATTGAAACCCAGCCTATTACTCTTTTTGAACCTGGCAGTGGTGACCTTCACCTTTCTAAGTACAAGGCAGACAGCTTAGAGGCTAGAAACCCCAAATCCTGAATTTTTCCCTGCCTGTTGAGCTTTATCCTATGTACCAAAAAGCCACAGATTGTACAGAATTAATCTGTGCATAATGTGATGATAATTAAGTATAATTATTACTCAGTAATAGGTAGGCAGATGTCACTGTTTCTTAATCTAGGCCTCTTTATAGTCAGTACCAATTGTCACCTAGAATAATTAAAAACCATTTCAAGGATTTTGAATTAGTGTCAGGAACCAGAGGAGATGCCTATGCATCCAGAAGAGAGCCCGGTGACTGTTGGAAATGCAAAAGCAGTGAAATCTTCTCTCAAACTTAGTGCTTCTCCATCTCTATTCTCCAAAGATTTTTTTTGCCTTTGAACTTAGTCTATTTATTTTACTTGAATTAATTTTTTTCCCAATTTCACGTAGAAACAATTTTTGATGATCGTTTTCTGATATTTTGTGATTCAGATTCTCCCTTTTCCCAAGGCAGTAAATAATCCGATATGTTATACCAGTGCCTTCATGTAATAAATATTTCCATATTCTTCATATTCTTACCATGTTGTGACTAAAGAAATATATCACATACACAATAAAAAAACTCATGAAAGAAATAAAGTGAAGAATAGTGTGCTTTGATCTGCAATCAGATTCTAACAGTTACGTCTTTGACTCACGAAAGATTCTTGAGAAGCCTTTCTAAAAGGAGAGCTTGTTTTATGATTGTCCGAGAGACAAAGGACATAACCAAACAAAGATGCTTTGATGGCAAAGGCTGCTTGAGAATCATTTAGGAGAAAAGCACTGCTTGGGTTGGGGTTGGTCAAAGGATTCAGTTTCAAAATCCACCTCTGGTGATTACTATTAGAGTTCCTGTGGCAAGTCTCTTCTCCCTGGACCTCAGTTCTTCATCTGTAAAATGAAGGGGATGAAATCCCTTCCAGCTTTGGTTCCATCATCCCATGACTCTAACTGGAGCCAAATGCAGTATTATCACATTATGAGATGAAAGGAAATTGGCCTAAGGAGGAGAAGAAATGAGAGGCTGAAAACTATCCCACCTGGGTTCATCTCTTGGCCCTCTCACTGTGGTCACATTCTGGGATCACAGTTCATTCTCCAAAAATGATTTTTCTACTTCTCTGGTATCCCTCCCAGACTGTGAGGGGAAGAAATATATTTGTGACAAAAGGATAAATACTGAAATCTAAGAAAAGATTATTTTTAATTAGGATAAAATTATTTTTAAGACTTGTTTCTAATGCATCAGTCCATACCAAATGAGAGAAGGCAATGTATCTTAGCAGAAAATAGAATTCAAAAATGAAGACCATGTTGCTTCTCTCAGCTTGACCTCTGATCTGCTGTGTGTAAGCTCAAGCAAGTCTACTCCATCTGTCCCCCTCAGAAAAATGGGATTGATTATTGGCACCTTTAAATCTGAAAGGGAAGATGAATGGATAAAGATTCACCAAAGAGCTGCTGGAAGTCAGGAAGAAAAGGTCCTAGAAGCTAAGGAACTCTTCAAGACTGCGATTCCCCATTATTTCATCACACACCATGGGTCATCCTGAGAGATTAGCTCTTGGAAAGGTTTCTCAGCCTCCCCTTGGATGGAAGACCACCTGTCTATATCCATGGTACTCTGCCTTTGCCTGCTCTAGGCTTTCTCCAGCTAGTCCCCTAACAGTTTCCAGATGTTTAATCTCGGAGTTGGAAGAAGTCTTGGAGGCCATCTGGTCCAAACTAAACCTGAATCTGGAAAAGAAACCTCTTTGCAAAATCCAAAACAAGTGGTCATTGAGCCTCTGTCTAAGACTCCCCAGAGATGAGACACTCTCTCTCCTCAGAGGTGGTCATTCATTTACTTTTTGGACAGATTTACATGGTAGGAAGCTGAGGTTCCCCTCCTTTATACTGAGCTGAAATCTGCCTCCTCTAGTTCTCTCCTCTGAAGCCAAGAAGAACAACACATCTTTCGTGTGATGGGTCTTTAAGATAATAATAACAAGAATGATAATAACATTTATATAGCATTTTAATGTTTGCAAAGTACTTTATAAAGAAATATCATGTTTGACCCCTACAACATGTCTGTGAGGTAGATACTATTATTATTCCCATTTTACAGGTATGGAAACAAAGGCAGATAGAGATAGCCCACATAGCTAGCAACTGTCTGAGGAAGGATTCAACTCAGACCTTCCTAATTCCAAGTCTAGCATTCTACTCACTACTTTGAAGATAATAATAATATTCCCTTGAATCTAAAAATAATAAAAGTATTTATCCAGCAGTTAAAGGCCCTTACAAATATTATCTCATTTGATCCTCACATCCTGGGAAGTAGGTACTATTGTTTTCTCCATTTTACAGATAGGGAAACTAAGGCAAATCAAAATTAAGTAACTCTCCCAGGGTCACATAGCTACCAAGCTTCCAAGACCAGATTTAAACTGGGATCCCCCTGACTCTAAAGACAAATACTCTATCCACCAGGAAACCTAGCAAAACATGAATAATAGAATATTGCCACACTATAAGAAACCATGGATATGAAGGATTCAGAGAAGCTTAGGAAGAGTTATTTGAACTGAAACCAAGAGAAGTAGAAGGATGAACAATAGTTCCAATGACTACAGCATTTCAACAAAAAAAAGAATAGTAAGTCAATTCTTGTTATTGTTCAGTCATTTTTTTCAGTCACTCAGACTCTTTTGGGCCCCATTTGGGGCTTTCTTGGTAAAGATACTGGAGTGGTTTGCCATTTCCTTCTCCAGTTCATTTTATAGATGAGGAAAGTGAGGCGAGTAGGGTTAAGTGATTTGTCTAAGGTCACATAACTGATATGAAACTCAGGTCTGACTCCAGGCTCCTCTAAATTCTATTAACTGTTCCAAATAATTGTCTGAAACAGTCAATTAACAAGTATTAAGTGCCTATTATGTTTCAAGCCCTGGAAATAGAAGGACAAAAATGAAAGTTCTGACTATTTCTACCAGGTTATATTCTACACACATAGTTAAATAGAGAATGTATACAAAATAAATGCAAAAATCAAACTTGACCCCCTAGATAGAGATGGCGTCGTTTATTGTCCTCCCTTCCTAGATAAAATGGGGTGTATGGGTGGGTAACGCTGTATATGCCATCAGACACACCTGATGGGTCTGTTGATTTTGCTTTATTGTTTCTTTGTGGCAAGGGCAGATTCCTGGGGGTGGAAAGTACATTCTGAAATGCCTACAATTTTAAAACAAAGCATAAAACTTAAGAACATCAATAGATAAAAAAGTGAAGTTAGGTTTCATTTCCCCACACAGACAAAAATTAAATAAAATGAGGCTGGTGGGCTGAAGTCCCCCCAAAACTTCCCATAAGCATTCCTGACAGCATGACTCTTAACAAAGGAGGGAGGTTTTTTAAAATCGTGTGTGAATGAGTAAGGTGTGTGTGTGTGTGTGTGCGTGTGTGTATGTGTGGGGGGCATGTGGAGGGAGTGGGAGGGTGAGAGGGAAAGTGAGTTAGAGAAAGTAAGGGGAGACGATTAATGTGTTAGAAGTTAAGTAAGAAAAATTACACCTTCCACACTCTCCTTGTGTTTCACTTTTTATTTATTTTCCTTAGCTTCATATTTTGGCATTTGATTTATTGGGTGATAAATTGGATGAAGTAATTTGTAGTTATTATAGATATATACATGGGCACAGCAGTCTAAGATTTCCCTGAGGTCTCTTATTTGTCCATGCATAGATCTGAAAACAATGTTTGCTTAAGTCCCTAAAAAAAAGCAGTTCCATGGTTGAGCAAGAGTCAGAGAAAGGCCATTATATCAAGACCTTTAAGACTTGGGCCAACTGACAAAGAATTTATCTCTCTACTCTATAGCATTACTCCACCTAGGGCATAGCATAATAGTTAGAGGGCATTTCATTTTGTATCAACCCTATCTCATGGATCAAGATGCCCTAGGATAAGTTCCTCACTTCTCACTGACCACCATGCTGCTCACTCAAGCCTTGATTGACTCTGATCTCCCACAGCCTCCTCTGCCCTATGAATGGAGGGCTAGAGAGAAAAGTATCAATCTCCTCCCAATGCCTTTCTTTAGAGCGGGCAGAAACGGTTCAGCTCATTACACTTTGCATTCGTTGCCCTGCCTGGTTTCAACTTCATGGAACAAGATTCCCCCTGGTGTCCCATTTGCTCCACCCCTCATTATTTCCCTGCCTCCTTTTTTTCTCCCCCTTTAGATTGTGAGCCCCTTGAAAGCAAGAACTGTCTTTTAATTTATTAATTGTATTTATAATACTCAGCATAATGCCTGGAACATAGTAATACAGGAGATGCTTAATGAATTTTTACTGAATTGAAAGAAAGAAGAGGGATGGATCTAGAGTCAGGAAGTCTGTAATTCAAATCCTACAGACTGTGTGACCATGAGCAACTCTTACTCTCCCAGCCTCAGTTTGCTCATCTGCATAGCACCTATATTACCTACCATAGAGGGTTGTCCTAAAGTTCAAATGAGATTATTTAGGTAAGGTGCTTTGCAATTGTTAAGGACCCATATAAATGTCAGTTATGATTATTCCCTAATACTCGGTGCATCTATATCTAGTATCTGGGTCCATGTGAACTCAAATTTCTACTTCAAAAATTGGAGGGAACCCTTTTGCAACCCAGTTTTCATGCTATTTGAGCATTCCACAAGTATTATTAGGCATCTACTTACTAGATATTCAACATTCATTGTACCATTTTTATTGTTATTTGTTGAGTATCTGAATCCCCAGGGAATCCTACTGGGGTAACGTTTTCTCCCCATCTGGGTCTCTTGGCAAGAGTTCAATAAAGTTGAGCCAACCTGAAGAATAGCTGGTTGAGTTCCAGGGCTGATCGCTATCTCAACCTCAAATCTACCCCTTCCATAGCCAATAGATGTGAATTGTGATCAGGTATAAAGAAAGAAATAAGAGTCTTAACATCCCACATGGTAGCATTTTGGAGATAGGCAATAATTTGAGTCTCGATTATTTCCAGGTGAGTCATTTTAGAGTCAGAGAGATAATGGCTGACCCCTGCTTTGTTAATTGTCAAGCCTCAGTAATGTGGAACTGAAGCAGGATTTTTAACCCTTATTATCTATCTGAATAACAACTCCAGTATGGAAAGACAAAGGCTAAACAAATGGGGCTAAGTGACTTGCACAAGGTCACATAACTAGGAAGTGTCTGGGGCCAGATTTGAACCCAGGTCCTCCCAACTCCAGGCCTGGCTCTATAAACCAGGGTCTTAACAGAAAAGATTTCAGCTCTCAATGGAGTAACCATGTCCATTTATCAGGGTCTGGCTTTTTCTACAATTTTAATTCCCCTACCAGCCATGTACCCTATCTATAGAGTCTGCCTCTGGGGTTTCTAATTCTTTAAACCTAACATAGGGCAGCAAAGAACATAAGAAGGTACTGTATTAAAGCAAGAGACCTAGAGGATCCTGTCACTACCTTGCTACCTGACTAAGTACCTTCCCCCTTTCTTCAGGTCTTCCTCCACAAAATGAGAGGAAGCAAGAACTCGACGCTCTCCAAGGTCCTTAGCCTTTCTAACATTCCAGAATTCTCACTTCACTGAAACTTTTCTACTTAATGATGGATGGAACCCAGAGGCATCATCCCTAATGAAGCCTCCCATCTGAGAATCCATCTTCCTTAGGTCATCTAAGGAACTAGAACAGAAGTCCACTTTTTAAAAAACAATCTGTAAAGAATAGCTTTTTTCCCCTTAGAGGGAATAGGGAACCTGCATGATACAGAAAACAATAACAACAACAGCCTAATGAACAAGATTCACTTAGAAACAGGAACTTCTCTAGGTATTGCACAAATAGAGAGCAAATGGAAAATCTGGCTCCAGGTTGGAATGGCTGTAGGATTTTAGTCTGGGCTGTGGAATGAGAACTGTGATAGCTACTATTCAGTAAAAAAATGCCATTTGGTGATATAAAAGATATTTAGTTTTTTAACAAAAAGCATCACAAGATGTAAATTGGTTTTCCAATCACAAATCTGATTTTTAAAAGGGGAGGGAGGCAGTGTAAAGGATCTATCGACAAGTCCAGAATCACTCTGGAGCCCCCTCCCAATTCTCACTCATTAGCCTTTCCCTCTGGCATGCCAGTGAAATGGAAAGCCAGGTTATTGCAATGGAAGAAGAGTTTGGTTTTTTGTATGTTTGTGAGAGTTAAGCTAGTACATTCTTCTAACATTAAATGCCTAGTACTGTCTGAGCACATAGTAGGAGCCTAATAAATGTTGCTGATTAAATTTTCGATAGAATGAGGACTTCTTAGGGGCAGGGATCCCATGTTTTTGTCTTTACATCCACAGTACTTAGAATAGCACAATAGAAGAGATGTTAATAAACAATATTTTTGTCTGTCTCCTTAGGCTTAGCACAGTTGCTGGCACATAGTAAATACTTGATAAATGCTCATGCTTTAATGGATTGATCCTCCCAGAAAGACTAGCCACCCTACTCTCTCTAACTGAATACATTTAACAACTCTATAAACATTTTTAAGAGCCTACTGTGTGCTAGGGCTTTGGATACAAATAGAAACTAAACAGTCACTGCCCTCTGACATTCTACTGAGAGGAAAGAATATGTTAAGCAGATAAAATATAAACAAAGTAATTTCATGTGGGAGGGACAGGGAGAGCACTACCAGCTTCAGCAGGGGGAAGCAAGCAGCAAAGGTAAATCAAGAAAGGCGTTGTCTAAGAGAATAAAGTTGGACAGAACCTTTAAAGAACCTTCAAATTCCAAAAGGTAGAAATAAGGAAGGAAATCATGGTAGGCAAAGGGACTGTCTTGGGCATAGGGACAGAGGAAGGAGATGAATAGATCGTAGATATGAAAATAGAAGGGACCTAAAGGGCCATTTAGTTAAACTCCCTCATTTTGCAAATGAGAAAATTGAAATGCAGGAATATTCAATGACTTTCCTAAAGTCATAAAACTAGTAAATAATCATAGGCAATATTTGAACCCAGGTTCCCTGATTCTTGAGCCAATATCTTTTCCACTGTACCACAATAAATCAACAGGTATTTACTAAATGCTTCCTTATGCTAGGCACTGTTAGGGATACAAAGACAAAAAAGTAAACAGTCCTTGCCCTCAGGAAGCTTACCTTCTAGCATGTATATATAAGTATATATGGAATAAAAATATACATGATAAATATGAATTGATACAAGATAGGATGGTTGGACACTACCAGACAGAAAGAACAGAAAAGATTCATGTAGAAGGTAATATTTCAGCTGAATCTCGAAGGAAATAAGGATTCTATGAAGTAGAAATGAGGATGGAGTGCTTTCCAGGCATAGGACACAGTCAGTGCAAATGCATAGAGATGGGAGAGGAATAGAGAGAAGGCTAAATGACTGACATGGTTGCCTGGCTTGACAAGACCTCTGATATTAATCTACACAATATCTGAACAGCTCCACTGTCAAGGAATTTGCTTCCTGAAGTAACCCATTATACTTTAAGATGATACTAAACATTAGAAGGATAATTCTTATATTCATCTTGAACTCAGATCCATGTAACTTCAATATAGTTTGATTCTGCCTTTTGTACCAATACAAAATAACCTTCTTCCATAGAGTCATCTTCAAATAACTAAAAGAGTTTCATCATGACCATCCCTAAGCCTTCTTTTCTTTAGGTTAAATAATCTTAACTGTTTCTCCAAATCCATCACCATCGCGATAGCTTTCCAAAGGTCCTAATCCTGCTCTTAAACATACCTCCTAACTAAGGGCAATAAATACTGAAAGATCTTCTGACTAGGAGTGAGCCAGTAAATTTCTAACCAGCTTTCTAGAGAAAAATAATGTACCCATTACATGCTTTTAAGTTTAATCTGTATTTTTAACATTTTCTCCATTCTTTTCTTAATTCCAAACAATCAGTAAAACTCTAAACCCAGCATTGAGTTGTAGCATTTCTTTTTCTGTAATGCTCATACTGAAGATTTAACAATCAGCTCTTTTGAGTGGGTCCAAGCTGGCTCCAGCACAAACTTGGGTCTAACTATCTGACTAGAAGTTTATGTCCCTTATTTCAGACACATTACATGTGTAAATGTAAACCCATGATCCCTTTTTTTTTTGAGAGGGTCATCTACATCTTGTGGATATTATTGTTGTTTAATTATTTCAGTCAAGTCCAACTCTTCATGGCCCTATTTGGGGTTTTCTTGACAAAGACACTAAAGTGGTTTGTCATTTCCTTTTCCAGCTCTTTTGAAAGATGGTGGTCACAAAGCTATTAAATATCTGAGACCAGATTTGCACTAAAGTCTTCTTGTCTCCAGGTCTAGTGTTCTCTCTACTGTATTACCTAGCTACCCTTAGACAGACAGACAGACAGACAGATATATAGATAGATAGATAGACACACATATGTACAAATACCTAAAAAACTTGCAGCCAGCTAAGATTGCTTTCACATGAACTTATCTAGATATATTCTCCCACTCTGTAATGGTAGGGTTTATTTTTTTAACATAGGCACAAATCTTTACATTAATATCTCTTTAATTTCACATTATATTTGACCCCCATTTCAGCCTCTCATTCTTACTCCTAGTCCAAAAAGAATGTGTCCCTTTTCAAATATAGCATAAATAAAAGTGAAAAAAATCAATTGTTATTTTTCAATTATATCAATCTCTTTTCAAAGAGATCATTTAGAATCATAGATTGAAAGCTGGAAACCATCTAGCCCAGTAGTGGGCAAACTTTTTAAAGAGGGGGCCAAAGAAAGGAATTGCTCATCTGTCAGTCTGTTTCTAAGGCAACTCTTTCAAAGTTTCATTGTATTGTATTCGTCAGATTAGGAATAATGTCGCAGTGGATAGAACATTTCAGGGGGCCACATCTGGTCCAAGGGCTGTAGTTTGCCCATCACTGATCTAGCCCAAAACCCTTCACTAAGGCAATTAAATTGAGGCAACCCAGAAAGGTTAAATCATATAAATAGTAAGCATTAAAAACAGGATTTGAACTCAGCTCCTCTGACTCAAAATCTAATACATTTCTCCCCTGTGCTAAGATATCTCAGCAGAAGGGGGAAGGAGGACCCTAGATTTAATGTTTGTACTGTTACAGCATACAAAATTTTAGTTTATAAAGTGTTTTCATTAACATTCTTATATCAGATTGCCCTTATTTTTATTTTTTTTTGTTTTTAATATTTTCCCATAGTTGTATGTTTCATGTTCTTTTCGTCTCCCCCAAGCCCCCCTCCTCCCTCTAGCCAACACACAATTCCACTGGGTTTTACATGCATCATTTATTAAGACCTAATTCTATATTATTGATAGTTGGACTAGAGTTATCCTTTAGCGTCTACATCCCCAATAATATCCCCATCAGCCCATGTGTTCAAGCAGCAGATTGCCCTTTAGACAATCCACCAAGGCAGACAGGACAGACATTCCTAATTGTATTACACAATGATGAAACTGAAGAAGAAGTCAAGTGACTTTCCCAAAGTTACTGATCTTAGCAGCAGCATTCAGTTTAGAGCTCAGGTCTTCTGACTCTATGGCTGTTAGCCAAAACTAAGAAGAGAACTGAGGCAAAAATGCATTTGTATCCTTCACCTGGATAACTGATCTCCTCAACCCTTAGCCCTGAACAAACTGAGTCCAAACACTGTTTTCCATTGCCAATGGAACCCTGAGTTTCTTTAACTTCAGTCAGATCATTGTCTTGGGCTGACACTTTAGAAAAGCTCAGGTTAATGTGGTGCTGAGCTGGGCAATGTTCCAGCAAGGTTGACTAGGCATGGTCCTCACCCTGTGAAAAGCTAACCATCTCAACCAATTAACACCCACAGAGGACGACAGGAGAAAAGATAAAGACCCACAGTGTTTCCGTTCAAGAGTGAACCCAGCAGCCAAACAAGGATCTCAACTAAAAAAACCACAACCAACATTTCCATATTTATGCCAACTCCTCCCAGGCTCTCACACCATTAAATACCCAGAGAGAAGAGACAAAGACTCAGGGAAGAATTTTTATTGGAGGGAAAGAGCCTTGGAATGTCCCCAACAAAGGGAGGCTTAATGTTTATTCCCAACCTCGCTTTTTGCAAAAAGGGAAACAAATCAAAAGAGATCAAGTGAGTTGTCCAAGGAAAAACAGTCAATAAGTGATGTCCGAAGAACTTAAACCCCAATCTCCAGACTCTAGGACCAGTGCTCATGCTGCCTCTCTCTTCATCTCATTGACATCATCAGGGAGTAATTATTCAGCATCTGATCACCTTAACACAAGGTGCATTCCAGAAATAATTACACAAATCTAAGCTCTATCTTCTGGAGCAGGGGTCGGCAACCTTTTTGGCCGTGAGAGCCATAAACGCCACATTTTTTAAAATGTAATTCCGTGAGAGCCGTCCATTGCTCCCAGTGCCACTCCTGTAACAGCGCCTGAAAAAAAATGGACTTTATGGCTTCTGCAGAAAGAGCCATATCTGGCCCTCAAAGGAGCCAGATATGGCTCAAGACCCATAAGTTGCCAACCCCTGTTCTGGAGTTTACAATATAAAACAGAGCTGTAAGAGATGAGAAGGGGCCTTTGGCATCATCTTGTGTAACTGCCTCATCTCACCAAAAGGGGCCAAAGTGACAAAGACAGGCATTGGTGATTCGAGGACTCAAATGCAGGTCTTTTAGGATTATAAAGTCATAGCTATGGATCTGGGAGTGGTCTTTGACATCACAGAGTTTCACCCCATCATTTTACAGATAAAGAAACTGAGTCTTAGAGGGGTTAAGTAACTTACCCAGGTTCATAACACAGCTTGTAAGTATCTAAGACTATTAAGTGAAATAGTGAATAAAACCCTGATTTGGAGTTACAAAGTCCTGAGTTTGAATACTAACTCAGACATTTAGAAAGTTGTGCAATCCTGAGTATGTTGTTTAACCACCTCAGTTTCCTCATCTGAAAAATGGGGATAATAAGAGCATTTATCTTACAGGGTTGTTGAGAGGATCAAATGAGATAATATATGTAATAAACTTATAAAATCTTAAAGCACTATGCAAATATTACCTAATTATTCAAGATTTCTTGACTCCAAGTCCAGTGCTCAATTCACTAGATCAATGATGGGCAAACTTTTTAAAGAGGGGGCGAAGCAAAGGAAATGCTCATCTGTCAGTCTGTTTCTAAGGCAACATTTTCAAAGTTTCATTGTATTGTATCCTACTCATTGTATTTGTCAGATTAGGAATAATGTTGCAGGCCAGATAGAACATTTCAGGGGGCCACATCTGGCCCACTGCAGTTTACCCATCCCTGCACTAGAGTATTCTGCCTTTTTCTAGTGTACCACAAGACACACTAAGGCTTAAAGAACACACAGATTAATGGGCCAAGGAATGAAGAGGGAATTAGTTCTCTGGTAAGCCTTTTAAGAGGAGAAATGAGTTTTTTATTTCTCTAAAGCCTTGAGATCACTAGGGTTAGGGAGGGGTGGTGCTGACAGTGAACCCCAAAGAAGCAGGATAGGATAGGGAGGAACCATCCCCATTGTGACCCTCCTCGTGCATGGGAACTCCAATCAACCACAGACTAAGAAATGGCAGCAGCAATGAATTTGGAAAACCATAAAAAAGGGTTCTAGATTTGCCAGCAGTTTTTAATTAAAGTTTTAATGCAAAAATTTTTAAATACTTTCATCACTGGAAAAGAAATCTTTGACAGTACTAATGCCAAGAGACTCATGAATCAGCATCATGGTGAGAGGGAAGAGGTGTCTGGTGGGGAGCAAACTTAATATGAATCCACAGGATGCTAGGGCAGCCAAGCCAGCTGATATGCCCCTGAACTACATTAAGAGAGATCTGGCTTTCAGACAAAAGGTGGTGCTAGTCTTAGCATACTCTGCCATGACTAGAGCACATCTAGAGTATTCTTTCCAGTTCCTGATGTATCAAATAAGGAAATATATTGATACAGGGGCAAGTTTCCAGATGAAGACAAGGGGGATAAAGATGAGTTCCTAAGTCTATGTCATTCATGGATTGGATGAAGGAGCTGAAGATGTTTAGCCCAGCAAAGGGAGTACTGGGGAGAGGCAGTGATAGCTCTTTCAAGTATCTGAAGGGCAGTTATCTTGAAGAGGTATTAGACATGCTCTGTTTGGCCCCAGAGGACACAGCCAGGAGTAAGGGGTACATTTAGGACTGATGGAAGAGGAGAAATGAATCTAATGATTAGATTGGTGCCAAAGTGGAATGGACTTAAGAGACTATTCATTGACTTTAGTAGTGGGGATTATTTTTCAAATATGGGTGAGTCTAGATGGCCACTGAAGTTCCCTCCAGCTCTGAAATTTTGCATTCCAGTCATAGGGAAAAGGGAGAGGAAGCTTGGGTAAAAGACAGGAAAATTTGATGAATGGAGATATATTAGAGATTGATGGAGAGATGGATGGAGTCTTTGTAACCATTAAGTATGAGATTATTGTAAAGACTGATGATGGTAATTACAATGAGTTGTAGAGTGGTTGCATAGGTGAGTTCTTGATCAAGCTGAGGTGCTCCCCAATCAACTTAATGAAATTTCGGGGCTCAGGTTTTTGTTAGTCTCTAATCAAAATGAAGAGTCCTCCAATTAAATTTACGAGAGAAGAATACTGTTAGTTTCTAATAAAGTGGAAAGTCCTCCAACAAAAATGTTAGGATCCAGGTGAAAACTAGTTATCAGTTGATTGAAAAACCAGTCAATTTTCCCTGTTCCTGGTAAAGGTATGCTACTTATATTAGAAAGAGACTGCAAAGGGCTGTGTGCTTGTTTGGGACCTGAAACAGGACACTATTCCTAAACACTGATTTCTTATATAGATGAGAAATCATTTAAAATTCCCTAATCAGCTTCATCCTAGGATCTAATCTTCATACCAAGAGACTGATTTTTTGGAAGGGATCAGCTCTAAGAGTTGCCCAGAAGGAAGTTAGGTAGCATAGTGGCTAGAGCACCAGGCCTGGAATCAGAAGGACCTGGGTTTAAATCTGGCTTCAGACACTTCTTAGTTTTGTGACCCTGGGCAAGTCACTTAACCTTGATTGCCTAGCCCAGTGATTCCCAAAGTGGGTGCCACCACCCCCTGGTGGGTGCTGCAGCGATCCAGGGAGGCGGTGATGGCCACAGGTGCATTTATCTTTCCTATTAATTGCTATTAAAATTTAAAAAAATTAATTTCCAGGGGACTAAGTAATATTTTTTCTGGAAAGGGGGAAGTATGCCAAAAAAGTTTGGGAACCACTGGCCTAGCCCTTGCTACTCTTCTCTCTACTGATACTAAGACAGAAGGTAAGGTGCTTTTTTAAAATCCAATCCTCAGGGGGCAGCTGGGTAGCTCAGTCGAGTGAGAGTCAGGCCTAGAGACAGGAGGTCCTAGGTTCAAACCCAGCCTCAGCCACTTCCCAGCTGTGTGACCCTGGGCAAGTCACTTGACCCCCATTGCCCACCCTTACCACTCTTTCACCTATGAGACAATACACCGAAGTTAAGGGTTTAAAAAAAAATCCAATCCTCTCATTTTGGGTGCAACTAAGTGGCTCGGTGGATTGAAAGCCAGGCCTAGAGATGGAATGACCTGGATTCAAATCTGGCCTCAGATACTTCCTAGCTGTGTGACCCTAGGAAAGTCACTTAACCTTGATTGCCTAGCCATTGGTCCTCTTCTCCCTTGAAACCAATGCACAGTATTAATTCTAAGACAGAAGGTAAAGATTTAAAAAAAAGAGTTGTCCAATAAGTAACTTCAAAAGTTATTGAATCTGAGAGTTCAAGCACTGGATTTTCTAGAGATTTAAGACTTGTTGGTGAATTTTACTTCTTGGATATGGAAAAAGGCAATTCACAGAGTTTCTATGCAGTGTTTTACTTGGAAAGCGAAGTCAAAGAGTTATTCAAACCAGTGAAAAGGGGGTTCAAACAGTTTGTCTAATAAGCGCCAAAGCAGGTTTACATTTGGATAGACCATAAATCATAAGCTGGTACTATAAGTCTTGGAGAGAAAAGGTGGGAATTTAGAAAAGAAAAACTCACTAGAATGTCGGAAAGTTGCCCCAACAGCAACCTTGAGTTTAATTTCCTTCTGGGTGGGAGATTGGATAGCCTCCCTGAATGTTTTATGCTTCTCTATTAATTCCATGGCTACTGAGCATCCTAGACTTATTATTTTTTCTCTTCTATGGGGTAGAATAAAGGCTGTCCCATGCCCAATAGCCATATTACAAGTTCAATTCATTTACACCATTTAGAAGCCGTGCCATATTTATTTGAGTATCTTCTAGACATGTGCTACATTGAAATTTTATCAAGAGATTTTCCTGGATTAATCCAGTTGGGGATAATGAAAGAAAGGAAAAGAGAAGTGGACCCTAAGGGTGCAGTCCCCCAGAAAGGTACCAATATAAGGGCACCAAGACTTCCTGGAACCCCAGGCTATACCACTGAGAACTTTTCTTTTGATTCCCATGACCCTGTTCCTGGAGATGGGACTGATCACTAGCATCCATGAATCCAGAAGACAATGAGCCATATTTAAATGGAGTGTCACTAAAACAATGTCCTATATAGCCCATAATTCAAGTAGATGCTTTAATACCTGGGGACTGAAAGTTGTTAATATCTGATAAAAAGCATTTATTTGTGAGAGACAGCATAACATAAGAGATAGGGAGGGCACTGAGAGCCAAGAAGCCTCGGATTCAGATCCTACTTCTGTTGTGTGAGCCTGGGAAAGTACCTCTCTAGTGCTCTAGGCAACTTCCTAAGACTCTAGGTTACAGAGAGTGGGTCACCCTACACTGGAGGAGTGGGTTTCTTCACTTAGACATTCCCTACGTCAATGAAATGACATGTCCAGTACCTATCCTTATCATGTTATTAATAATCACTTCCTAATGCTCACCCTTTAACCTTAGGGAGATGAGTGTCAGAGGAAGTGACAAATTTATAGCCACCTCCCAATTATGTCACTTAAAATGTCTAGATAACCCAATCTAGCTTCTATTTGGCTTTGAAGAGTACAATATAATGTTTCTGGAGCTGGTTTTCTCCTCCAAATAAGGTTTTTCTTTGGCGCCTACGAAAGAGAGAGTGCCTTGTCCAAGTACATACTGGCTGGGGGAGGAAAATACACACACACACACACACACACACACACACACACACACACACACACATACACACGCACACACACACACACGCTTCTGGGGAGTGTGCTCATAAATGGATGGGGGCCAAGGAGGAGTTGACCCAAGATGGAAAACTCACTGTGGCCAGAGTCCAGCACCTGGGCTGATCATATGCGAGTAGCATATGGCTATTGCACATGGACCCCTTTGTAGAACACCATCCAACCTCCAAGAAATTAGATGGACATATATTTACACTTGAGCATGAGTAGTAAAATGGAAATTTTCTAGTGACTCTTCCTTCTCAGGACTGCTTGAAAATACAGCTCTTCCAAAAATGCGCCAAGCACCTACCCTGGGATTGTAAGAAATGTTTTATTTATAATGTTTGTGTGCAGCCAGACATTGGGCCCATCTGTCTTTTTCACTATATTTCCAAGGGCAGAAGTATATGTTGGTAACTAGGGATTAAAAGGACATCATTTCACCTTCCCCTTGAAGTCTTTCTGGCCTGACCCCAGCCCATATGAATCACGGGCTCTCTGAACTGGAATGGTTCCTTAAAGGCCATCAATTTCAAATATTATCTGAAAAAAAAAGAATGTTTTCTACAAGCCTGAAAGACAATAATAGAGCAGAGCTCATCCCCCTACTGCCCATCAGAGGTAGCTTCTTCTTCTTCTTCTTCATTGTTAAGAAGCCATTCCTTCTTAGAAGGAAAGCTTCTTGAAGGCAGGCTTTGTTTTAACACTAATATGTCTCTCTATAACTAACAAAGTATTCAATGCTCTTAGTTCTTACCTTTGAGACAAAACAGAATAAGTCCGATTCCTTTTCCACGTGATTGCATTTCAAGTGATCGAAGAGAGCTATTATAGGGTGTCCCCCAAGCCTTTTCTTCTCCAAGCTAAACATTCCCTTCAATTGATCTTAATGAGATCCTTCACCAACAAAGAAATTGGTAAGCTTTTTTAAGAACTTGCTTTGTGTCAGGCATTGTGCAAAACACTGGGGCTACAAAGAGAAAACTAAATAATTCTGGCCTTCAGAAAGTTTTCATTCTAACAGGGAGGCAAGTATCCATCTAGGGATATAAACAATATATATTATCCAGACATTAAATGACCTTGAATGCCAAGGGAAGGTTAGATGAAGAGAAGAACAAAACTTACACCAACTGGCCACAGCATACAGTAAGTGACCCCAATTTTCTCAGCAAAACAAAAAGTGAAGTCATCAGCTAACATAGCAGTGGGAGAGGGTACCATGGGAGATTGCATGAGAGATGTTCAAAGAGCCCCTCTGGTGAATAGGGTAGAGAATCAATTGGGGAGGTATAGAAAGAGTGCTTTGCTGAAGTGAGTTCCTGGTTGGGATTAGGGAATATTAATTTGCAATGAATCCAATCAGATGTATTACTTCTTCCAACATTATTCTGCAGCACATGAATTTCAGGAGTAATCCAAGGTAAGGGCTTGGCAAGGTGTGACCAATAATATAATGGAACTTGAAGAATAAAGTTGTACTGGTTTGCCAACGAGTCAGGATTGAGAAGGAAGGAGGCTATAGCCAAAGCATGGAGTTCTGGCAAAATAATGAGACATCTATGGTTTGAAGGTCATGATAATGATGAATAATAGTTTTAGGAAGAATAAGGAATAGAGAAAGATAGAATGGTAGGAGATTATGCTCAGATAAATGAATTTCAGTGTTCTTAATCATAGAAGTAGAATTCTTTGGGGGGGAGAGGGGAGATCAAGAGTATGGCCATTTCTATGTACAACTTAGGTGGAAATGAATAGATTGATGAACTGAAAAGCTAGAGTGTTGGAGGAAATGCCAACATGTATATGGAATTCCCCTAGTATAAAGGCAGGATTTGGGGTAAAGAGAGAGAGAGAGAGAGAGAGGCCAGGCACTGAGCTCAGTAAGAAATCATTCTGGTTACCCTGCTCTGGCTGGGATTGGGGAATTCTCACTTAATCAATGTCTTTCCTGAAATATGGCACCCAGAACTGAAAATTCCACCAAGAGCTGGAATACTCCAGGTGTGGTCTGCAGCATGAAGTGTATGGGGACTATTTTTCTTTCTCTGAATTCTAACACTAATTCTAACACTGATTAAGAACCTGCTTATTGGTAACCTTTGAATTTTCTCCATTCATTTCATACAGGTATACCTCATGCCCTCAACCAGAGTAAGCCCTCAGAAAGCAATGACAGTGAATTCCACTGGTTTTATATTTCCCATACCTCTCTGTCTAAACATAGTAAACACATTTCATAAATCCATGGTGAATGAAGCAATGGCCCTCTTGTTTGGGGGAAGCCCACCAGAATCTGATATTTCTCCTATGGAAATTATCAAAGTATCATAAAATGTAGAGCTAAAAATGGACATTATGGATCACCTAGCCCAACTCCTTCACTTTGCAGGGGAGAAAATTGAGGCTCAGATGTTGTCATTTAGCCAAAGTCACAAAGCTAGGAAATAGACAAACACAAATAATGGGAATATGAAATTTCTCCTCCATACTCTACTTCCCTGTCAGGAGTTTAGCAATCTTTAGCAACTGAATAATCCTTGATTAAGAATTCATACTTCATTACCTTGTAGTGATTTGGATTGGAGGCAGATTGAGGAGAGAGGCAACAATAGTGTGTCTCTTCCCCACTCAGCCTTAGCTAGACTAATCAGTCTCAGAAAAGGGTATGAGGACAAGTCAAAGTCCTGGACTGAATGTGGGACTTTTTGTTATTTGTAGGATGGAACATAAAAGTCATGGGCATCCAAGTATCCATTGATCTCCCTCTCTCAAATCAAGTCATCTCTATTGAGGAGGGGTTTCACTCTAATTAGAACCTCCTACTGGTCTCTGCATCCAGATTCTGGCCAGGAAGAGGAGGCCATCACATCCCCAAAGCCCTTCCTGGAGCAGGGTTGTGATCGCTTCTCTTTCCCAGACTCCTATTCTATAACTCTTCCTCCAACTGTCAGTCAGTTCTAGTCCCGTATCTATTTATGGCTTTAATGAGTCTGCTAGCAATTTTAGAAAGCATTTCATTTTCATTCAGCAATCACATTTCTGTCCCTCATCCCAAAGAATAGGGAGTGAAAGGTCTTCAGAAGCCACTGAGACACACAGCATCTGCAACCAGTTGGAAAGGATTTTTCAATGGGTGGGGGGGGGGGACACACAACATTGTCATTGAGCATTTTCAAGATGTTTGAGGATGATGAATGAACTGAAGCCTCCGGAAGAGCCAGATCAGCATCCTTGGGCAGCTGAAAGGCTGGAAACATCTTCATGAGGAAGCAGAGTACAGTTGAAAACAAAGTGGATTTGCAGTCAGAAGATGGAGGTTCGATCCCACCTCTGACACTTGCTGCATGCATGCCTGGGGAACAAGTCACTAAACTTCCCTAACCTTCACCATCTAGGGGGTGCAATGGATAGAGCATCTGATTTCAGAGGAGGAGCCATATAAAAAACAAGACTTGACAACCAATGGACATGAAGAGAGGAGAATGAGGTTGTGAACCTGAGTAGGTTGGTACTACCCTCTATGGAAATAAAAAGGTTCAGAAGGGGAGAGAGTTACAGGGGAAGGATAATAAGCTCTACTTCAGAAACATTTAGACTTGCCCAGAGTCACATAGCTATTTAGCAATGGAACTGAAATATGAACTACCAACCTCTGAGTCTAACTTGGGTCCTCTTCCCACTACTACATCATGCTGTCCCCTCAGTATTTTTATCTGAATAAACTCATTTGAGGAAAAGGATGCCTTCCGTCTTCCACATCCCTGGGGCTAGGTTTCAGGAAAGATGTGAGGGCAAGAAGCTATTTTCAGGGGAACTTTCCATACTCTAAGATGACCGGGTCATAGATTTAGCACTGGAAGAAATCATAGAGGCCATCAAGTTCAACTTCCTCATTTTATAATTGAGGAAACTGAGGTGCACTCACCTGCCCAAGGTCACATGGGTAGAAGCAGCAAACCTAGGCTTCATAGGCAGGTCTTGCTACTGTACTATGCTTGCAAACAAAAATTCAGCCACAGAAGAATAAAATAATGCTTGAATTAATCATGGGTGTCCCAGTCTGATTTTGACTGGGGATGAATAAGTAGCATGGCCCTATGTCTCCCTCCCCCTTGTGCTAAAATATAAATTTCTTTGTGGAAGGAACTGTTTACATTTTTGCCTTTAAATGCCTAGAAAATTACTGATATGTAGTGCTTGTTGTTATAGCACATAGTAGGTGCTTAATACATGCTTATTACATTGAATCCAACTGAATTACATTTAGCCTTTTTCTGAGAAGGATAGCCTCTAAGACCCCTTCCTGCCCTGAATCTGCTCTTCTAGTGTGCTTGCTGATCCAGAGGATTTATGAAGATGAGAAGACAGAAAAACAGCAGGATGGAGATGAGGATCCATTTTTCTTTCTCTCCATGTGCTATGTCTTTCCCTGAGATGTGAACATTGAATACGGATGAGACTGTTCTTGGCTCTTTCCCAGAAACTCCTATTATCCTCAGAACTTGCTTTGAAGTTTCAAAGTTTCCATAGAAGCAACTAGAAATAGGAGGAGGGGAGAAGGGAAGAAGACACTAGTGGGTTTGAGGCACGCTGACCCTTAAGCCAACATTAGACAATCTCCATCATCCATCCATTACTGAGAAGACACAATCATGAGAGAGTTGCGATAAGAGAAAACATTGGCATTAAAGGGGGGGAAGCTCAGCTGAACAACTCTCTCCATCACCTCTTCTATGGATTCAGTCCCAGAAAAACAATTCCAGGCTGAGTCTGAGAAAGCAAGAGGTGAGACAAAAGAAAAGGAAGACATCCCGCCTCCTCAGGTGAATTTGTCTCTTTTTCGACCAGCAAATGGTCAGCAAGCGCACAGAAGTTCTTTAGTTCTCAGTTTCTTTCTCTGTAAAATGGATTTTAGAAAAATTTAGAGCAGTGATTCCCAAAGTGGGTGCTACCGCCCCCTGGTGGGTGCTGCAGTGATCTAGGGGAATGGTGATGGCCACAGGTGCATTTATCTTTCCTATTCATTGCTATTAAAATTTTTAAAAAATTAATTTCCAGGGGGCTAAGTAACATTTTTTTCTGGAAAGGGGGCAGTAGGCCAAAAAAGTTTGGGAGCCAGTGATTTAGAGTCTGAAGGAACCTTAGAGACCTCAAGTCAAACTCTCATTTTACAAATGAGGAACAAGAGTGATTTGCCCAGGACCACACAGCTGCCTAATATCTGAGACAGGATTTGAACCCAAGGCTAACCTTAGTCCACACTCAGTGACCTGTTCGCTACATCATGTGCCTCACAATTTTCATGCATCTGGATTCTTTAAGGTACACAGATGATAAGAATAAAGCTACAAAAATGTGTATGAATGGAATGTCAAAGTACATCATAGGATAAGAGGAAATGTACTTGAAAAGGAGGTAGAGACCCTGGTAGTGGCCCTTGTTTTGTCTGTGTGACCCTCAAGAAGTCATTTCCTTCTCGAGACCTCTGAGGTATCAGTCATGTTTCCAGGAACCATATAATCTTAGCATTAGAAGAGCTCTCAGATGTAGGTCATTCATCTAGTTCAGACCACACTTAAAGGATGACCTCCCCCTTTTCAGTCATATCCAAATCTTCATGACTCCATTTGGAGTTTTCTTGGCAAAGATACTAGAGGAGTTTTCCATTTTCTTCCCCAACTCATTTTATGGATGAGGAACCTGAGACAAACAGAGTTAAGTGACTTGCACAGGGCCACACAGTTTCTGAGGCTAGATGAGTCTTCCTGACTCCAGGTTTCGGACTCTATCCACTATGACACCCAGCAACCCAACCAGTCATCAGTTCAAGTCTGCCCAACAACCTCCAGAGATGGAGACAGCTTTCTGCAGTAGTTCCTTCCATTTTCTCTCAGCTCTTAGATTTTTTTTCTTCCTCTTAGGCCAAAATCTGTCTCTCCACAGCCCTTCATTCTTCATTCTCTCCTTTGGGGCCAAACAGCCTAAGTAGGATCCTTCTTCCACATGGCAACTTTTCAAATGTTTAACAGCTGTAATCATGTTCCCCTGGAGTCTTCTCTTCTCTAGGATAAATATCCCCAGTTCCTTAAATCAATCTTTGGGATACTCGAATAAATTCAATATATAGCCATTAAAGAACCTACTTTTTGAAGAGACAGCTGTGTGATAGAACCCCAGACTTAGAATCAGGAAGAAGACTGCTCTTCTTGAGTTCAAATCTAGCCTTAGACAATTACTAGATGGGTGACCTTGGGCAAGTCACTTGACTTTGTTTGCCTCAGTTTCCTCATCTATCAAATGAATTGGAGAAGGAAATGATAAACTACTCTAGTATCTTTATCAAGAAAACCCCAAATGGGACCCCAAAGAGTTTGGCACAAACAATTGAGCCATAACGAACTTTATAAAAGGCCCAGAAATAGGTAAGAATGCTATTTGTTGGGTAGTAGTACTATGGAGAGAATGTGAACTCTAGAGTCCTAAGACCTGGGTTTGAATCCCACCTCTCATGATCATTACCAATGTGACTTCAGGCAAGTCACTTTTACTTTGCCAGGCCTCAGTTTCCTCATCTACACTATGAAAAAGTTGGACTATGGGCCCTCTGAATGTTTTTCTTGTTCTAGCTCCAGGATCTTCATCCCAGTGGCATGGTATAGATTCCCTTTCTCACTCAGGTCACCTTATGTACACACTCCAGTTTATCAATGTTATTCTGAAAATGGAAAACATGAATACCAGTACTCCAAATGGTCTGATCAGAGCACAATACAGCCTTGAATCTTATTTATTCTGTGTGATAGCCTAAGATCAGACTTTGGGGTATCAGGTCACGCTACTGTCTCATATGTGGCTGCAGTTCACAAACTTTCTGCTCCAACAAAGTTTACATCCGTGCTTTCATCAATCATGTGTACATGAGAATTTCTTAGGACAAAGGAAAATAATTAAATTTATTCACTTATACAATAAACCTTAACATGTTTGTCTTTTAAATATATAGCATAGCTTCTTTCACTGCAATCACTTGTTTCAACCTTATAGCAGAGCGAGTAGAGATCAACCCTTGAAGCCCTTCTGACATAGGTTGGCTATGTGACCCTTGATAGGTCATTTAACCTCTGAGCTCTGGGTAATATTTTAAGACTACAAGTGTTAGAGACAGTGAATACCTGCAAGGGCAGAAGAAATTCCTTCATCCATAATTTCCCTATACCAATGATATTACAAGCCAAAGTGCTATATAATACTTCCAAACCGATTATGAGCTAATTCACACATAATTTATATTTTTGATTGATTGATTCAAACAAGGTGATTAACAGCCCACTGTGGTCACATTAGTTGAGATAGGAATGAAATTTCCACAAGAAATTTCATAAGAAAAGTTCCACTTCCTCCCATATATAACCAATATAGTATCACTAATAGTCATTGAAGTGTGCTCTTTATGAGCTATGACTTTTGCATGTTTCCTTGGAGTAATATCCGTTTCTAAAAATCACTGAATTAAAAACAGAACCAGGGAGGAATGAAATGTATGTGTTTGTAAGTTACAAACTACAGTTCTCAACTGACAGAAAACTCACTAAAGCTAGGAAAACCAGCTCCGATAGTCAAGGTTCATTGTTTTGAGTCAGTCTACTGCCAACAGAAACATATGATGTGACCACTGCCATCACAAAATAAAACCATATAATCATTATTCTTGGCCCAAGTTATTCAATGATTGTTGAGTCTACCCTACACAGAGCCATGTGTTAGGTGCTATCAGTTTGTCAGTCAGTCAATAAACATTTATTAATGGAAATGTGCATCGGCCATGGGTAGGGGGAGTGCGGGGGGTGAAGGGGAAAGTAGGAGCATGAATCACGTAACCATGTTAAAAATGAATATTAATGGTTAAAAAATAAAATAAACATTTATTAAGAGCCTAGTATGTACCAGGCATTGTGCTAAATGCTAAGGATACAAAAAAAAGATACAGTTCGTGCAATCAGAGAACTTCCTAAAATGGCAATTTGGGGAGGATCTCTCCACTCTATCCTTTAATCAGAGGGGCTCTAGGGTACTCCAGTGGCTGAATAAATTGGTAAGGTCCTAGAGTAGCTATACCTAGTCCCTGGCTGCCAGGAGCTTACAGTCTATCTTTTAAGAAAAGGGTTTTTTTGTTTGTTTGTTTTTAACACGTCATCATTTTTTTAGATGGATCTCTTTTATTTGTACATCACCTTCATTTCCCAAAGTATCCCTCTCCTCTGCCTCCCAAAGAGTCTTGTAACTAAAAATACAAAATCTCGAGGTATTCTCTTGACACCAAAGAGAATCAACTCTTCATGGTACCGGTGTGTTGATTATTGATGCCTTTGGCTTCTTTCTTCTTCCCTTCTATATCTCTACCTTCAATACTGATAAAGAAACAAACATCTCTTAGGGACCTATCAAGCTATGCTAAGCAATGGGGACTTAAAGACCCTTTTCTAGAAACAATCCTTCTCTCATGGTCCCTCCCTCAGTATCAGCATGTCCAGTGACAAATCATTTCCCTGCCCTGACCCCGCTTTCCCTGTCTATAAGATGGGGATTAAAACCTTTGTTCCAAGATCCCACACAAGGTCTCTGTGATGGGGAAAAATGTATTTTACAGACCTTAAAGAGTGTGAACTAACTTTGCCACTATAATCATCCCATTTCCATCTTTTTCAATGATCTCAGATGAAACAGGACAAGTCGCTGTCCTGTTATTTTTCTGCATGTTTGATGTTCAGTGGACTATGACACAAGTAGAAAAAAATGACAGCTTTTTGTAATTAAGTGATGACATACTTGGTCATCGGCATTTCCACCAGTGGCTGGACTGAAGAGATAAAAAGAATCAGTAAACTGACAAGAGCTTAGTATCTCCTACTGATGCCACGTGCTGTGCTAGGTGCCAAGGACGTGAAGACAAAAATGAACATTTCCATCCTTTAGGAGACTGCATTCTTTCAGGGGAGACAAAAATGTAGGCATATAGGGTATGTATGTAGGTAAGTATGTCTATTCAATTGTTTTTCAGTCATGTCCAACTCTTTGTGACCGCATTTGGGGTTTTCTTGGCAAAACTACAAGAGTTGTCAGCCATTTTTTTCTCCAACTCAATTAACAGATGAGGAAACTGAGGGAGGCAAGGTTAAATGACCTGTCCTGGGTCACACAACTAGTACGTTTCTGGGGCTGAATTTGAACTCAGGTCTCCCAGCTCCAGGCCCAGTGCTCTATCCATTCACCACCTTCTTGCTCTTGTGTAAACATACAGGGGAAAAAAAAAACAAAAAGTTTTTGGAAGCCCTTGGAAGGATCAGGGGAGGTTTTCAGTACATGGTGGTGCTTGAGTTTCATTTTAAAGGAAGAGAGAGAATGTTTGAAGTGGAGATAAAGAAAGGGGTCAATCAGGGCAAAGGTATAGAGATGGGGCATAGATGTGTATGAGAGAGAGACAGAGAGAGAGAGAGATGGACAGAGACAGACAGACAGTCTAGAGACAGAGAAAGACAGAGACAGAGAGAGACAGAGAGAGAGATAGACAGAGAGACAGGGACAGAGACAGGGAGAGACAGAGATAGAGAAACAGAAAGAGAGACAGAGAGTGAGAGAGTTTAGTTTAGCTGGATAGCAGATTGCAGAAAAGGCAAATAATAATGTGGATTAAGGCCAGAAGGAGAGATGGAAGCAGAATGTGAGGGGCTTTAAAAACCTTCTTGTCAACTGAAAAATCAAGAGAGCAACAAGGCGATACTATCTGGGCATTTTGTTCAGCTACCCATGATGCTTCCTAAACAATGGAAGGAGGCAGGAAGTTTCCAAACAACCCTTCCAAATGTCACCCAGCCACACAATGCAAAACAAGTGGGCTCTCTAGAAAGAAAGCAAGACTTCATTTCCACCTGATGCATAAATATGAATATTATAGAACTGCAGGGTCAGAAACAAAGGCTCGGGCCCATTTCCAAATTGCACCCAGACGTCAGAGCCGAGAACTCATTTAGTGTTCGTTCAAGGGAAAAATCTGATAAGGAGCAATCTCCCCCCCGAAATGGGAAGCCCAGCAGGTTTTTAAAGGGCTGGGTTTAATTTGTGTGCCTGAGATCAAATCTGAATAATTTCTAACCCATAATTAGTGTGATTACCAAGTTTGAAAATGGGTACCTTGAACCTTTCTCATTATTTTATACCTTGCTCAGCTAATATTTTTAAAACATATTGCAGATTTCCACTTCAATTAGGGATGATGGGACCCCTGTTGCCAAATTTAGAGACCATTAAAGGCTCCATGGGTCATCCATTTTCAAATGGGTTTCAAAAGAACCGTGCTTCAGATCTGGTTTGGGTCCAACACAGCCAGATGTCTGATGATCTCTGGGAGAATGACTGCACTTCCAGACTGGGGCTGAAGACCTACTTATGACTGGCCACAAAAAAGAAGCTTCCTTTTTATAAGGGAAAAAACTCACATCAGGTTTTTCTTATGATAATGAAGCACAAAAGGCCACATCCAAAAAACAGGGTGTGTGTGTGGGGGGGGATTCCAAAAATCATTTCAAAATGAAACTTTGCTATAGGAGGTAGTATGGGATATAGTGGAGAGCAAGTAAGTGGTTCAGTGGATAGAGTGCATGGCCTGGAGTCACCTTGAGTTTGAATTCAGCTTCAGACACTTACGAGCTGTGTGATCCAGGGCAAATCACTTCCCCCTGTTTGCCTCACTTTACTCATATGTAAAATGAGGAGAAGGAAATGGCAAAGCACTCCAATATCTTTGCCAAGAAAACCCCAAACCCGGTTTGCCTCAGTTTCCCCATGTGTCAAATGAGCTGGAAAAGGAAATGGCAAAGCGCTCCAGTATCTTTGCCAAGAAAACCCTAAAACTGGTTTGCCTCAGTTTCCTCATCTGTCAAATGAGCTGGAGAAGGAAATGGCAAACCAGTCCAGTATTTCTGCCAAGAAAGCCCCAAATGGGGATCATGTAGAGTCGGGCCTGACTGAAATGACTCAATGACATACACAGTGTATAATGATTGACATGGAATTAATAGAAAAAAAAGTCTAACCCTGATTAATTGTAATGACCAATCTGAAAAACAGATAATGAAAAATCATTTAAAAGGAGTTTAATGAGGCCAGTCATGGGCCAAGCACTATTCAGTGGGAAGGGATACAAAAAATAAAGAGCCCCCGCCTTCAGGCAGCCTACAACCTATGGGAGAAACAATATGTACCTCTCTCAAAAGAAAAGTAGGGGGGCCGTGGATGTGGAATGCTATAAATGCTACCAGACAGGTTCACTGTATTTATTGACTTTCTTTAACATTGCTACTTTTCTTTGCTACAGGGGCATGCTCAGTAGTTGGGGGGGGGGGTGTACCTACATTATTAAGCAAAATACTTTTTTAAATTTTTTATGCTTATTTTTAAATGATTATTTTTATTTCATTCTTATTTTTTAAACTTTTTTAAATGCTTGTTTTTATTTCATTTTTATTTTTTAAACCCTCACCTTCTGTCTTAGATTCAATACTGTGATTGGTTCCAAGGCAGAAGAATGGAAAGGGCTAGGCAATGGGGGTTAAGGTACTTGTCCAGGGTCACACAGCTGGGAAGTGTCTGAGTCAGATTTGAACCCAGGACCTCTCATCTCTAAGCCTGGCTCTCCACTGAGCCACCCAGCTGCCACCCAAATGCTTATTTTTAAAACATAAGCTTCAATCCAGCCCAGATCAAGTGGCCATGGCTTCCAAATTGACCAAGGTCTACTCCATTCCCAATTTCAATAGGAACAGAGTTTGTTTCCCTCCATCTTTTACTATGGAGAAACAGTATGGCATAATGGATAATGAGTTGGCCATAGAGCCAAGAAGTGTTTTCAAGTCACACCTCCAACACTTAATAGCCAGGTGAGCAAATGCTTTAAACACCCCTCCTCCAGCTTAGTTTTTTCATCTATAAAATGGGGCAATAGTAGCAGTTATCTGACTGGGTAACTGTGGGAATCGAATGATACATTATATACAAAGAGTTTTACAAACCCCAAAGCATTACAAAAATGAATTCCCACCCCTGCTCTTATAATTTTAAAAAGAAATGATTCTCTTTAGCAAACTAAACTATTTGGCAACAAGCAGAAATTTCTTTTTTCCAAAGTAACTTGTCGCTTAATCTTTCCAGATCCAAATGATCAATGGGAAACAAAGAGGTAGACAGTGTGTTGAGTTAACACAAAACACTTAAGCTTCAAATAACAGAAGTGTTGAAAGGCAATCCCACTTTCTAGCTACTCAGATCCCAGCACAAACTGATTAAGAATTAATAATGTGCACATTTTCAAATGAGAGCGAGTGGCAAAAACATCTCAGCCAAATAAACGCATCAGCAGTTCTCAGGAAGCTGGAAGGAGAGGGGGGGAGGGACAGGGAGCATTTCCAGCCTCTATTTTTAAAAGTTAACATGCCATTTGTGGCAAAATATGAATGTCCGATTTGCCAGGATACCAACCAGCTCCAGAGTCAATGAAGATTCCCCAACTTGAGATGGCAGTTGCTTGGCAACCAGAGTACCCTTCTGTGTGAGAGCCATGAACAACGGAACTGGCATTTTCTACAGTGGAGGCTGTTACAGATTTAAAGCTGAAGATGTAAAACGAGAGAAAATGTTCAATAAGAACTGGCCAAACGGTTCAAGGATCAGGATAGGGAGCGCAAATTCTACTCAACTGGAATCTCCACTAAGTTGACCAATCCAAAAGGCCAATCCAATCTGAGTCAAGCCAAGAGGCATTTATAAAACGCCTACTGGGTGCAAGGCACTGAGATTACAAAGGGGTAAATACACTGGAAAAGAATTCCTGTCCTCTAGGAGCTTACATTCTGTTACACTAAAATGAAGATGGCGGTGAACAGAACCTATAAACCAGGAGGTCGGAACGTGGAATCCATGGAGCCCTTAAAGCATCTGTGGATAGATTTCAGAAGGTCCATGAACTGGGATGAGATAAAAGTTATATTTTAATCTTTACTAACCTCAAACTGAAAGTTAGCATTTCCTTCAATTATTAATTTTTTAAAAAACAAATTATTGTGAGAAAGTCTCCATAAGCTTCACCAGACTGCCAAAAGGGGTCTATTGTCAGGCTGTGTTGGTAAATAATTAGCAACTATTATTAAATAGTATTATTTAATTTACATTTAATTTGTTTAAATTCAATTAAAAATTACTACATAATTAACCAATATTAGTAACTGGCTCTCCAAGGGACAAAATATATTCAGACTTTTAAACTTAATCTGCCTCAATAACATTTTTTCCATCACTTTCTTAAATCTAGACAATCACCAAAAGAATAAATCAAGCCCTGATTTTAGCATTTGCCAGTTTCTTAAGTGTAAGTGCTCACACTGAAATTTTAACAATCAGCTCTTAGGAGCCAGTTTGAGCTGGCTCCAGCACAACCCTTAGGAACATGCCACCAAAAAAAAAAAAAAAAAAAAAAAAAAAAAAAAAAAGGTTGAAATGCTATCTACTTGCAAAGAAAGGAGGGAGTGCAAGCAGCCCAACCCAGTACACTCTGAACTCTAAAGGCATTTTTCAAGACCTGCCTTGAAGCTGTATACCAAAGAAGGTTATGATCCTAAAAATTCAATTGGCCGGTCATCTTCTCCCGTGTCCAATGTGTTAGTTTCAAATCACGCATTTATTAAGTGCCTTCTGTATGTAAAAACTATCTGACTCAGGAGTAGAAAGACAAAGCAATAATAACCAATATTTGCTCATTTTTTTAAAGTTTCCAAAGTACTTTACATCTATTTTCCCAATTTCAGTTTCACAAAAATCCTATGTTGTAACTCTTTTTATTATTCCCATTTTACAAATGAGGAAAGTAAGTCAAACAAAGGTTAGCATGACTTGCCCAGAGTCCCACAGTAATTGTCTGAGGTGGGATTTGAACTCCGCTCTTACTGACTCTGAGTCCTTCCCTTAATTTACGTGAAAAATAGTCACTACTTTCAAAGTGTTAACATGCTGCTGGGGGTGTGAGATGCACACACACACACACACACACACACACACACACACACACACACACACACACACACAAATATAAGGTAGTCTGAGAGAGGACAAAGTACTAATAACTAGAAATATCAAGAAAAAAAACACATCTAAGCTGAGCTTTGAAGGAGGCAAAAGATTCTAAAATGGGGGAAATGGAGGTGAATCGATGTACAAAGTTTTGGAGGTGGAAGATAGAGTCCCAAACTCAAGGAACAACAAGTAGACTAGTTAGACCAGTCAATGGAGGGAATAAAAGGACTGATGTGAATTAAGTCTGGAAAGGCAGGTTCAAGCCAGATTGTGAAGGGATTTAATGCTGAGTCAAGTGTTTAAACTTATCCCAGAGGCAATAGAGAGATAGTGATGATTCTTAAGCAAAGGGGTGACATTCATATCTGTGCTTCAGTTTGAAAACGACCTTTCCTAGTGCCCCAAACTGCTAGTTCCCCTTTCAAAGAGCCTTCCATATGCTCCATATATAACCTGTGTAACTAGTTATTTACCTATTGTCTCCTCCATTAAAATGCAGGATCCTTGAGGGCAGAGACTGTGTTGTTTCCTTTCTTTGTGACTTGCACAGGATTGAATAGTGTTTGTGAGAGTAGAGACTTGAACTCAGGTCTTCCTGGCTCCAAGGTCAGATCTCTAAGCACTAAGCGACTTTGATGCCTCTCAGATGAGAAGGATAAAACGACAAAGACAAAGCCTGACTACCTCACACAGTGCACTTTCTAATATATACACAGAAGGGACTTCTTCACAAAATGAGGGTGTCTAATAGTCCAATATTCCCAAATATGGAAGAGGAGAAAAACAGTTTCAAAAAGCATTCAAGAAGCATATCTTTGTAGCAAGAAAGAACCTTAGAGATCAACTAATCCAACCCTCTCCCTGTCAGAAACCGAGACCCTAAAAGATAATGAATTCATGTCAGCTCAACAATTTATTAGCCATCGATTACTTGGAAAGTACTTCTCTAGCAGTTTGTGATACATCATACAGCGCCTCATATATGGCAGGCCCACAATGGATGGAGAGGAAGGAGAAGAGGGCTCCAGTTTCTCTAACCATCGTCAAGAAGCCAACCATGCCCATTAGCAAAGCTTGGATGGATAAATGGATGACGAATCTAAGATCATAGTCTTATGTATCCAAGATGATTCAGAATTAGCACATAGACCATGTGTAATGAGTGTTTTTAAGGATGAGTAATTTTTTAAGAAATGGAGCACAATAAAAATCCATTTCATGCAAAAATTCTACAGTAAAAAACTTAATCTTTCTTTGAGAATTCTCAAGGTAATTCATGGTCTTTGGATTTCTTTTATGAACCTGTTTGCCTATATTAGAATATAATCTCCTTGAGAGCAAGTACCGTTTTTATTTTTTCACTATGTTCCCAAAGACTTATCACAATGTTAACATAGAAGAAACACTTAATAAAGGCTTGCTTGTTTGATTAATCACTTCCTTTGGATCATTGATATTCACCCAGACTATCTCTGCACACTCTGAACAGACTGATCTTGCTTTCTGCCCTATTGTTGCTTAGACCCTCTAGGGAGTACTTAACTGTCTCAGTTCTGGAACTATCTTGGGGTTCATACTGTTCTGATCAGTAAAGTCCACTTGATCCAGCCAGTCCCAGCCATGCTCCATATTCCAACCTGACCAATTTCTTATCATCCACCTTTCTACTCTTCTTTCTTTCTCCAATATACCCTCTCCCACTTTCTAGTGCTGGAATTGTAACTAAATCAGGACTGACTATTATTAGAAAGAGCATATAGATCAGTTGCTCTATTGTTCCATTCCTGGAACTTTCCAAACCAAAACACACCCCACTTTAGTTACTAGTCCTCTCTCTCTTGCTCTCCCTCTCCATCCCTCCCTCTCTTCCTCCCTCCTTCTTTCTCTCTCTCTTCTCTTCTCTTCTCTCTCTCTTCTCTTCTCTCTCTCCTCTCTCTTCTCTCTCTCTCTCTCTCTCTCTCTCTCTCTCTCTCTCTCTCTCTCTCTCTCTCTCTC
>NC_058133.1:495246006-495317029 GCF_016433145.1 Gracilinanus agilis | reverse complement strand
GAGGGAGGGAGGGAGGGAGGGAGAAAAAGGTAGGGAGGGAGGGAGGGAGAAAAAGGTAGGGAGAGAAAGGGAGGGAGGGAGGAAAGGAGGGAGAGAGAATATGTATCTAGAATCCAAAAACCTCACTACTTGGTTAAAAGGAAACAAAATTGATTCCTACTTCCCATCCCACTCCAAGTTTGCCAGAATAACTCCACCTCCCACGGAGTCATAGGAGTCTAGAGAGGGATTGTCCAAGGTCTAAATGTTTGGAGCAGAGTTGCCCACAAGGGCCTAAACCAAAAGCCCCAAAAGAAGCTGCCACCCTCCTGAGCTGTCCTAAGCCACTGCACAAGCCCATCTTTGCAAACACAGGTACCTACAATGGCACCGGCTACAAACCATGGCATAAAACCAACTCCACCGAGCACTCGTGGAAGCCACTAGAGCTGGCTCCTGAGTCTGACGTAGTTGCTTCCATAGCAACCAGTGTATTTCGAAGGAGGGGAAAAAATGTGGGAGACGGAAAATCAGATCCAAACTGTACAAACTAAGAAGCAAGCAAACAAATGCTGTAGGGAGCGTAGGAAGTGACAGGGAGCCCTTGACCTTTGGAGAGGGAACAGGTCCCATAAGTAAGGGGCAGCTCAGTCACTCATAGCCAAGGCTGGAAGTGGAAGTAGGGAAGAATGAAGGGAATGGAACAGGCATTTATTAAACACCTACTGTGTACCAGGCATTGGTAGTAACATCTCATAGCACTTTATAGTGTATGCTGTTCCTTGGAGGCTCATAGATTTTAGAGGTGAAAGGGACCATCTAGTCAATGTCAGTTTACAAGTAAGGAAACTGAGACTGAAAAAGTTAAATTAATTGTCCAGGGTCACAAAAAGGATCATAAATGTAGAGCAGGAAAGAACCCTGCCGTCTATCTGGTCCAACTCTCTTATTTTACAATTGAGGAAACTGAGGCCCAGAGAAGGAAAATGAATTGTTCAAGGTCACACAGGTAGTAAATGGTAGAGGCAACATTCAAACTTGGGTCTCGAAACTCCAATTGCATTGCCTTTTCCATTGTATTACAGTATATCTATCAGAAAACAATATTAAAGAGGAAAGAAGGGTTCAAAGTTAGGATATGATTTGTCCAAGTTTTTAAAAGCAGTTCCAGGAGTCAAAAAGCCAGGCCCAATCTTCAACCTTGTAGGGGAAGTTTAGATAGTAAGAATTTTATCAAATGATAACCAAATTGTATAATGTTCTTTTGTAATCCGCAATGCACTGTACTTCAATTATTTTGTTTGAACTATATAACAAACCCGTTGAATAGAGAGTAAAGGCAGCATTATAACCATTTTATACAGATAAGAAAATCAAGGCTCAGAGATATTGCCATTGGTCACCCAGCTAATAAGAATCAAATTTAAATGAAAGCCTTCCTAACTCTGGGACCAGTTCACCATTCAAATACCATGCTGTTTCCCAATATGGCTTGTGCCCAGCAAAGGTTTAATAAATATTTGTTTTATTTGGGGGGAAATAATAGATATCCACATAGGCCAGTTGAGCAGGCTTGTATATTTAGAGGTGAAAGGGACATTAGAAAACAAGCAATCCGAATCCCTCATTGGACAGAGGCTAGAACTGAGCCTCAGAGAAGGGGATTGACTTATAAAATAAGTCCAGCAGGCTGTAAACAGTGGAGCAAAGCTTCAAACCCAAGTCTTCCAAGATTTCCATCTCAGTGAATAAAATTGGCATTATGTGGGGAAGGGGGGAAAGATATCGGGACCTGTCAAAAGGTCACTGGATTCCTTCTTGCTACACATCTTCAAACCAAGGCTCGGTAACTACTTATTGGGCATATTGCAGAGGGGATTCCTGTTCAGATACTGGTTGGAAAAATTGGTCTTCTAGGTTAGGGCTTCCCCTGATATCCTGAAATTGTCCTGTATTTACTGTCTGTTTAGGATAGAAATGTCTGTGTAGATGTTGTGGAATATAAACTCCTTAGGGGCAGGAACTTGTGTCTTTGTATCCCCAATACCTACTATGATGTCCAGGACAAAGTAGGTGATTAATCAATGTTTGTTGAATGATGGATTCTAATTTCGATGTTCTTTCATTTTATTTTAAATACACCTTGGCCAAATTCCTCAGTTTTCTTCTCCCCAACCTTCCCCTATGGCAGCGTTGGTGAAGGTTTTCAAGGTCATGTGCCCAAACTGCACCTTCAAGCTGCCTGTGAGCCCCCCCACATAACCCAGAGAGTAGAGGGAGGAAGTGTTTGCTTTGGGTGACTGGACATGCAAAAATGTGCTTGGGCACTGGAAAGAGGGGGAACAGAGTAGATCCCCCTGTGCTGGCTGGACACCCGTGCCAGTTCTTCACCAATGCTGCCCTATAGTCAGCAGCAATCTACTCAGGAGTCATGAGATTGTTAATAATAGCTAATTAACATGGGATTGCAAGTTGTATTGTTTTTGATGTGTTTATATGTGTATTGCATGTGTATGTGTGTGTGCATGTGTGTGGCTGTAAACTACAGCATGGATTTGGAACAATAAATACTGGAATAGTTCTAATTGGAGGGAGGGTTTTTATCAATTTGCAGAAAATGTTAATATCTCACCTAACTATCACTCAAGCTGAGAGGAGTCCTAATCAATACATAGGGTAGGTACATGGCAACAGTGGAGAGAGTACCAGGCCTGGAGTCAGGAAGAAATCTTCATGAGTTCAAATCCAGCCTCAGATATTTACCAGCTATGTGACCCTAGACAAGTCATTTCACTCTGTTTGCCTTGGTTTTCTCATCTGTAAAAGGATCTGGAAAAGGAAATAGCAAACTATTCCAATACGTTTGCCAAGAAAACCCTAAATGGGGTCACAAAGAGTCAGACACAACTGAAGTGACTTAACAACAAACAAATATTAGGATGTCCAGACCTGGGAGATAGAGATTTTATACCAGAACAGCAAAAGAAATCTGGCTAAAAGTTGAAAAAGTCTCCAAAATCTATGACTCATTTCACCAACAATTATAATATCAACACCATTGCAGTTCCCCCTCCCCTCCAATGACTTGATAGAAAGTTTTAAGAGCTGGTTGGTCCAAAATCTCCATTACCTTATAACCAACCTGGTGGATATCCAAACTTAATTTGGCTAATCCTTAGACAGACATACCATCCCAAACCAGGTCTATAGGAAACTAGAAATTGGGAGCAAATTGACATAGACCAGAGGACCACTAGTTCTTAATTAAGTAAAATTTTATTGTAAAAATAATTAACAAGCTTAGCCCCAAAGATGAAGTGAAAAATGCTAAGGAAAGCCCTTTTTCATAGAGATGACACTATGGGGGTAGAACATACCTCATACTGTAGATTTAGTTCATTGATTAGTTCACTTTTTATTCTTCCTTACAAGAGGTGGGTGAGAGAGAAGGAATATCTTTGGGAAAGGAGGTGATCTAAAAAGCAAAAGATATCAAATAGAAGGGATGGGAGAAGAGAAAAGGGAGGAAAAAGAGGGAAGGCCCAAATGGTCTAATCATGAGTGGATTAACCTGGAGAAAAGTTTTGTTTATTAGCAGGCCAATAAGAAGAATGGGATGGATCACTTAGAAGAAAGAATGTTTGGCTTGGGAATTTTAGTTCTCTTGGTCTGTGATGAATTTCCTTTGAGACTTTGAACAAGTCTTCTCTCTGGGCCTCAGTTTCCTTCTCTGGCAAATAAGGGAGCTGGCCTTGATAATACTGTAGGTCTCTTTTGGCTGTAAGATTATGACTATGGATGAGAAGTTAGATACACACCTGCCCAATTAATCTAGTCAGATGACTTTTTAAGAAGTAGAAGAGCTAGCTACCCACTGAGTAGATTAATGAATAATGGAGAGAGGTCAAAACCTTGCTCCCAAAAATAAAAAGAATTTGAAAATAATCCATGAAAGATGCATCAGGCATTGCCCTCTGGATATCTCCCTGGAGGAGAAGGTCTCAGGGTGACTGCATGGAAGCTTCTTCAGAGACTGAATGTACTAACAGAAGTCAGTACCCAGGAGTGACACCGCCATTTGTCCAATTGAGGCCACTCAGCCAAACAGGGTTGGAAAATGGTGGAGCAAATAGTGGCATGCAGATGTGATGGAACACTATAATGTGGTAAGAAACCACAAAGATGAGGAATTGAGAAATGTGGGAAGATTTATATGACTCTTTTCAGGGTAAGATAAGCAGAACCAAGAAAACAATTTATACAATGATTAAACAATATCTTTAGTTGTTGTTCACCTGTTTTCAGTCACATTCAACTCTTCATGACCCTATCTGGGCTTTTCTTGGCAAAGATACTGGAGTGGTTTTCCATGTCCCTCTCCAGCTCATTAAGTGAGGCAAACAGGGTAAAGTGACTCGCCCAGGGACACACTAATTAGTAAGTGTCTGAGGCTAGATTTGAACTCCTAGCTGCCCACACAATCTCTACAATGACTATTTAGTTGGAAATAATAAAACAACATCAAGACTCAGACTCAGTTTCCTCTTCTAGAAACGGCATGAGATATTAAATAGAAAGCACTTTGAAAACCTTAAAGGGCTAAATAAATGCTAGCTAGCTATTACTAGTATTATTGACTGAGGCCAGCTCCCTCTCCACTGCTCCACACTGCCTCTCTTAATGGCATAGTATTCCATAATATGAACCAAAATATTTATAACAACATTTCTTGTAGTAGTTAAAAAATCCTGGAAAAAAAAGCAAATGCCCTTCATTTAGAGAAGCAGATGAAGAAACTGAGGTCTAGGTAAATTAAGCAACTAGCTAGCTCCAGTAGTAAATGAACCACAGAGAAAGGAGTGGCACCCAAATCCTCTGACTCTCAAATCACTGCCTCCCTTATCATAGGACCTTATCCAAATCACCTCCCTTCTTTCTCCTTAGCAAAGTTAGCGGAGTAGTTGGCCATGTTTTACTCCAGCTCATTTAATAGATGAGGAAACTGAGACAAAAAGAGATAAGTGACTTGCCCAGGATCACATAGCTAGTGTCTGGGCCTCAGTTTCTTCCTTTGCCAAAACAAAGGGGTTTGGCATGACTTCCCAGGTCCCTTCATTCAAAATCTATGAGCTTATTATCCCAGTTCTTACTCAATCTATCAATCAACTGAAAATCAACAAGCATTTCGGAAGGATCCACTCTGTTTTGGGACCTAGGACACAAAGATGACAAGTGAAATGCTCCCTTCCTGAAGGAACCTTACATTCTACTCTGCTTCATATTGGAAAGTATTTGCTATTTCCAGACTCTGACACTTACTGCTTGGTGACTTTAGCCAAAAAGTCACCTAACCACCCTAAGCCTCCAATTCCTCATCTGTATAATGGGGAGGTTGGACTAAATAGCTGCCCTGAATCATGAATAAAATGGAGATAATGAATCTCACACAGCAGTGGTGCGCCAAGTGCTCTGTGAACCTCAAAATGCTCCTCCACCACAGTGAAAATGGGAGTTTTTGTGCCTACCACGGGATATGGAAGGGAGGAGGAAATTCTTAGCAATTTTGCTGACGAGTCAAAGACCCTAAAGGGGAAAGGAAGGAGGAAAAATTGGTAATACTTATTTCACTTTTTTCCCTCTTAAATGGCGACAGCAAAAGGTTGGGCAACAGCCCAGTTTGGCTCAGCCAATCTTCGGCCTTCTAAGACAATAGCGTTAGAGCACTTGGATCGGCAAGGCAATTACCGTGCACCCGAGCACTGCAGGACGCTCGCTTTAATAGCACGAAACAAGGTTAGCAGATTTGTAAACAGCTTGCTCTGGGTAATATTTTCTGCTCGTGTATTCTAAAAATACCACTAGATGATTGCTTTAGTGAAAGCGTCTATTTTTTTAAGCTTAAAACAACATCATGCTCTAATGATGATGTGAAATGTTCCTTTGGGGATTGGGGATGAGGTGGAGAGGGACGGGGAGGTCTTTCCAAAACCGTATTTGGTATCACAAAAAAAAAAAACCCAAAGAGCAACGGGCCACTGCAAGGTAACAGATTCTTGTCCTATGCAGGCTATCAAGGGATGACCCTGTTTCTCAAGCTTTTCCACAGATCGTAGGCTTCTTGAGGGCAGGGACCGTCTTTGCTTTTATTTTCCCTTCTCCAAAACCCAGCACAATATCTAGGATTTGGCATGACAGAAATAGTCTTGACTATGGAATCAGAGAATGCTGGTTCCAGTTCTACATCTGATACTACCTTCATCAAGCAAAGAAGAACTCATTGAGTACCTACTGTGTGCCAGGCACTGTGCTATATGCTGGGAATGCAAAGAATGGTCAAAAATAAAATTTTAAAAAATAGTCCCTACTTTCAAGGAGCTCATAGTCAAATAGGAGAGACAACCTGCTACACACACACACATGTATAATTACACATCTCATCTATGACACTATGTGTACTTTTTATTATATATGTAGTATGTATGATATATATGTATTATATACCTAATATATGTTATATTTCTTATATCATATCTGCAGGGGGGACAGAGCCACGGTAGTGGCTTAGCAGCACCTAAAACCCAAACCTCTCTGATAATTCTTCCAAACCAATATTTATATTGCACTTCAAAGAAAATAGAAATGGAAACCCAACAAGAAGAAGTCATGAGACTCTCCTACTGAAAACAACCAGAAAGGTAGGTACAGTGTGTCTATTTTCATGGGAAAAGGGAGAGACACCTTTCCCACCCATCGCTTACACTTGTGATAAGACCAGACTGACTGTGTGAGCCCCAGGCCTTTGACCCACCACAAGGGACGCAGGGCTCTGATAATACCAGGCAAGGAGAAACTTGGGGGGCCATCAAGTGCCTACTGGCTACATTGAAAAATTTGCCCCAGGACAGGCCAGCTTAGCAGGTTAGCTCAATCAGCTGAATCTAGTATATCAGTAGAGAATTGAGAAAAGAGAAGATTTGGCCTCAGTGCATAACACCCCAAACACCCTGGTTCTGTAAAGCAACAGAGGGGCAAGTCTACTTAGTCCATAGGGCAGAAGAAAAAAAGTAAACAAAATGAGTAAACAAAAGGGGGAAAAAAGCTACCATTGTAAGTTTCTATGGGAGTAAGGATCAAAGAATAGAACCAAGGGAGGAGGATGAGATCCAGGAAACATTAAGCAAAGCCTAAAAGAAAACACAGGGATTTGGATGCAGGCTATGGAAGAACACAAAAAAAGAATTTAAAAATCAAATAAGACAGGTTGAAGAAAAATAGCAAAAAGAAAATAATAGCATGAAAAGCAATATAGGTCTTCTGGAAATAGAGGTGCAGGCATTGAAAGCCAGAATTGACCTGCTGGAAAATTACACACACAAAAAAACCAGAAGAAGAGAAGAATGAGTTGAAAGGAAGAATGGACCAAAAGGAAAAGGAGAATCAAAAGGTCATGGAAGAAATTGTCTTTAAAAATTAGAATCAGGCAATTAGAAACTATCATAATTATATTACATTATGCATGTCTGTGTGCATACATATATATAAAATTGGAAGCAACCTTAGAAGGAAGACTCTAAGATTCAGGGGGCCTGGGAAAGGCTTCTTTCACTGAAACTTGAAGAAAGCCAGAGAAGCCAGGAGTTAGAGATGAGAGAGGGACAGAGTTCCAAGCATGAGAGACAGCCAGTGAAAATACTCCCAAGTCGGAAGATGGGTTATCTTGTGCAACGAACAGACAGGTGGCTAATGTAATTGGATTTCAGAGTAGGTGGTAGGGAGTAAGATATAAAAATCCTGGAAAAGTAGGAAGCTGGCAGACATCGTCAGACCTGCTCAGATCTCCCCCTTTTAGACGTCATGAACTCCTTGAGATCAGCTGTCTTTTGACTTTTGATGTGTGTATCTCCAGGGCTTAGCAGAGTGTCTGGCGAAGAGGGAGGTCTTAATAAATGTTTACTAACTGACTGATTTCACTTGAGGAAGATCATGGACTGGAAAGGGTGAAAATTAAAGGCAAAGAGACCAGTTGGAAGGATATAACAAAAGTGTGGGTTTGAGGAGATGAAGGCCTGTACCAAGATGGCATCAGTACCAGAGGAGAAAAGGGGACTTATTCAAGAAATGTTGCAAAGATAGAATTGATAAGATTTGGGCAAGTCTCTTAACAAGAACTCCCAAAAAATCTGTTAAATCTTAGATAGTCTAGTCTAGTCTGAATGAGGTCCCTTCCACCTTTAGATCTGGAATCCTATGATTGTAATAAATGCTTAATTAAATCTGTGTTGCAATTAGTGCCTAAAGAAAAGAGAAGGCAATGTGCTTCCCATTTCTGAGAAAGTATTATACCTCTTCAGACAGTATCCAATCAAAAAAGAAGGGACATTGGGAGTTTCTAGGGGCAACTGAGGATAGAAAGTGACTGAGGATAATTGATTTGAGAGCCTTCAGAGGCCTCTTAGTCCAAACCCCTCATCTTATAGATGAGTAGGAAGGGAATGAAGCATAGAGCAAGGCATATGACAGCAGCAGAGCTTTTAGGAAAGATATTGATAATGGAGGCAGACAAAAATGACTCAACTTTGAATGTGGGTAACTTCTTCCATGTAGCACCACTTTCATCTAACACTGTTTCTTGAAGAATAGATAAGAGAGACAGACACACAGACACACAGACACACAGAGAGTAGGAAAAGATCTACATAGGCAAAGGCTACATAAGTGTCAAAAAATCTTTGCAGATGTGGGAGACTATGAGAATATACTGTCAGTCAGTTAATGCATTGGGTTAGTTTTGCTCAATTTTTTTCTTCATCTTTTTTGTTCTTTTTATATGTGATATCTCATTTGATAAGGAGGGGGTAAGGAGGTATCAATTCAGAAATAAAAGTGATGGGGGGACAGTAAGGTAGCTAAGTGGATTGAGAACCAAGTCTTGAGACAGGAGGTCCTGGGTTCAAATTTGGACTCAGACATTTCCATGCTATGTGACCCTAGGGAAATCACTTAACTCCCATTTGCCCAGCCCTTACCACTCTTCTGCCTTAGAACCAATCCAGTGCAATCATGAGTGGAGTCTACAGGACATCAATGGTCCTCTGTTCATGCTCTGATGCTTTGTGATTTTCCCACTATTAACCATCTCTTCAACCCTAGAACTTCATTTCCATAGACTCCCCTTAGCGTCTGTGGTCCAATAAACTGGAGTCTGCCCTGCAGAAGAGGCCAGGCAAGATGCTAAAGGTTTTTGAGTTTCTGCTGGAAGGCATTCAGTTGAAGGAACTGGAGATGTTCAGCCCAGAGAAGAGAAGACTTAAATCATCCAATGTTTGAAGGACTATTATCTGAAGAGGGGTTATTCTCGGTCTGTTTGGCCCCTGTGAGCACAATTAGGAATAAAGGGGGGAAATTATAATGAAGCAAATTTAGGTTTCTTGTTGTGCCTTTGTATGGGCTACCTCCCAAGCCTAGAATGCTCTCTCCTCACCTCTATCTTTAAATAGCCATAGGTCACTCCAAGATTGTTTGTCTCACCTTCAACATGAAGGCTTTCCTTATTCTCTCAGTTGTCAGTGGTCCCTTTTCTTAAGTCACTCTCTATTTATTATTGGGTGCTTTATAAATGTTTATTGAATTGAATTTAATATAGGTTTTATACTTAATATACAGCATACACTAGTTGGGTGAGCCTGGACAAGTCACTTAATCTCTGCCTGCCTCAGTTTCCTCAACCATAAAATGGGACTCAAAATGGCACTGATCTCATAGGGTTGTTGTGAGGATCTAATGAGACAATAGTTTTAAAGTGTTTAGCACAGGGCCCAGAACATAGTAGGCACACAATAAATACTTGTTCCTTTCCCCTACTATTCCCCATCTTTGTACATTTTGTATTTGTGTTGTTTAGGCTCTGTATGACCCTATTTGGAGTTTTCTTGGAAACAAAGATATTGGACTGGTTTGCCATTTCCTTCTCCAACTCATTTAACAGATGAGGAAATTGAGACAAATAGGGTTAAGTGACTTGCTCAGGGTCACACAGCTAGTATCTGAGGTCAAATTGGAACTCAGATTGTCTTAACTCCAGACCTAGTGTTGTATCCATTGTGCTACCTAGATGCTTCACATTTTACATTCCCAAATAGAATGTAAGCTCCCTAGGAGGATGGATTGCTTCATTTTTGTATCCTTAGCAACTAGCATAGTGTATGGTACATAATAGTAGGAGATTAGTAAATATTTGTTGAACTGAATTAAGATTACAGGTTCATAGATGTCAACTGGAGAAGACTTTAGACTCTCCCTAGTCAAACCCCTTCATTTTACAAATGAGGAAACTGAGATTTCAGGAGGTTAAATAATTTGCCAAAGGACATAGAGGCAGGAAGTATCAGAAGCAGGATTTGAACCGATGATCTCTGACTCCAGAGCCAATGCTCTTTCCACTGAATTGATGAAAGTGAAAAATTGTCCACAATTAGAGCTTTCCCAAAGTGGAACAGATTGCCCTCTGAGGGAGTGAGATCCTCTTCCAAGAGGTCTTCAAGAAAAGGTTGGATGACTATTTTTTGGGTGTACTGTTGGTGGGATTTCTGTTCAAGTGTGGGCTGGACTTCTACTGCCTTGAGATCCCTTCCAACTCTGACATTCCATGATTCCATCATTCTGTGACTCCAGATACAGGGTCAGACAACACTCGAGTTAGAATCAGACACTGCTTCTTGCATAAGAGAAATTGTACTCTGATGAAAAAGAAATACACAAACCGACGAGCAGAGAAACAATCTATATGCTCCCTCAGAGAATTGGTGGAAGGATCCCCAAAATACATCAAAATCCGCCCCCCACTTTAGAGTACATCCATAGGGCCAAAATTTCCCCATCCTACTCCAGTCTATCAGGGCCAAGAACTGTCCGTGGTGCTGGACGAATGACTCTCATTTAAACCATTTACTGAAAATAAAGGGAGAAATGCCTCTCTATTTTGATAGTCTCTCCACACCGACTCTAAGGAGCTCATTAAAGAAAAGGTTAAGCCCTTCCTAATCCCCTGAAAGTGCCCAAAAGACTACAGCACAAATCCAGACTCCTTTTCTACTTCATTCAAAATCTTTATAAACTAATTGGGGTACAGAGCTGGGTCTAATTGGTGTTAGTATTGATCGAATTACTCCAATCTTGTTTTCAGGATGTAAACCTCAGACTAAAATTTATTCATCCAGCCCTAAAGCCAACATAGCAATGAGTGAGTTCTAAGGTCATTGAAACCAAGTACCTCACTCTCAGCCACTTAAACCAGAGATTCTTTACCTGAAATCCATGAGCTTGATTTTTTTTTAAAATAGGACTTTGATCTGATCAGTTTCCTTTGTAATCCTATGTGTTTTATTTTGTGCATTTAAAAATGACTCTGAGAAGGGATCCATAGACTTTACCATCCTGCCACAAGAGTTCAGGACACACAAAAAAACAGCTAAAATATTTTGCTCTTTAATAACCACACAATAAAAGAAAGTCAGATTAAGGCTGGGGTTAGGGGAAAAGACTAGCTATTCAGCACTTTGTTTCTGCTATCAGACCTTACCAGACTGTGAGCACAAAAATGCCTTCACACTATCCCCAATGAGGAAGATTTGGGCCCACTCCAATACCAGCTTTCTCTCTGTCTCTCTGTTTCTGACATGTGCCTTTTTAAATTATTCATGCCATGCATAGGGCACATGAGGGATGTGGAGATGTGTCCTGCCTTCACCATTAAGAATGTCACAGTTGCTGGGTTTTGAACCAGATTCCTGCCTTAGGGGGTTTAAGCTTCTTTTCTCTTGGCCCCAAAGCAAGCTTTTACTTCCAATGAAGATGACTAACCCTTCCCTGCCTGCTGCTCTTTAGGAGTATACTGATGGTTCAACAACGATCTCTCAAGAGGTCAGTACCCTAGGTCATATTTTAATAAGCCTTGTAGAATACAGAAAACAAGACTGGACAGTATTTGATAAATATCATGTAAAAGCTCATTAATTTGACTGGATCTTCAAGGGAAGAGGAGAATCTGACTGATTTTAGTGGAAAGTTCAAATGAGTCTCTTTTTTGGAGAAAAAAATGAAGTTGGGTACTTTCAAGTCTAGAAAGGGACACTGACTTCATTTTCTTCCTTGGCAAAGAGATAAGCATCATTTGTGATTAGCACACTAACTGAACTCTTCAAGCTGTTCTTTAAGGCCTAGTTTTACAATGCTTGAGAACAATTAGTTTCCCTCCATCCTAAATATTCCTCCTTCCAATCTTGTCTGCATTTCTTACTGCTGCTCAGCTGATCTTTGGCCCAAATAAGCTTTTGCATCATCCAGCATTCTGTAGTAGCATGAATGGATAGATAGACTAATTCATTAATTAATTAGAAAGCATTTATTAAATTCTTAATTTGGGGACAAACATGGTGCTATATGCTGAGATACAAATATCAAAACGAAGCCAGCCTTTTTCCTCAAAAATATTAAATTCTAATTGGGAAGAATAACAAATATAGGGGAGGGTGCCTATAGAAGGGTGGACAGAACATTGAATTGGAGGTCCTAGCTCCAACTAAGGAAGACCATAAGCCCCTCAAAGGCAGAGCCTTTTTCATGTTGTGTCTTTGTATCTCTAGGACCTAGGACAGTGCCTTGCACATAGAAAATACCCAACAAATATTTGCCAAATTTCATTTGACACTTATTAGATATGTGACTCTCTAAGTCTTAGTTCTCTCATCTGTAAAATGGGGGTATAATACATACTGAAGCTATCTCAAAGGTCTACCATGAGAATCAAATGAAAGGAATCCATATAAAGTATTTTACAAATCTTTAAAGATCTAAATAAAATGCCTTGAAAATGATAAGACACTCTATGAATTTCTAATATTGTAACTTAAAGTCAGGCATATTCTCCTGGATAAGGACACTAAGAATGTTTTTTGGGCTAGCTCTCATATCCAAATCAGTTTAAGGTCACCCTGGAGAGAGGTCACACTGGATAAAGTCCACAGGGGACCTAAGCTGTCATGATGAACTTCTGTGAGCAGCTGATGGGGGACTGTCTACCTGCCCCTACCCTAGAGGGGAGCTCCCCTGAGGTCCTCTGGGCCCTGTTCCTGAAAGAGAACAGCTTTATTCCCAGCTCTGAGAAGTTACAGAAACTTAAAATGAGTGCTGCAAGCTGGCATTCTGCCAACTCCCAGGGCATGGATGTCTGTGAGGCTCTTGAATGATGAAGTTAATTCAACTGGCAAGGATGATTCTGGGAGGGTGAGAAGGAAAGCAAATGGTTTCTCCTGCCTGTAGCTGCTTGCACTTGGAAACAGTAACCAGTTATCTAGAGCAGAAGCTCAGAGCCCATTTCCTAAGCAGAATACTGGAGCCAAATACCTTCAAGGAATTGTCCTGAACAAAGGCTGTGGAATCATAGGACCTGGGTTCAAACCTTACCTCTGACACCAAACACCTGTAAGTAAGTAAGTTGCTTCACTTCCCTGGATCTCCCTTTCCTTATCTATAAAATTAAGAGGTTGGACTAGATGGCCTTTAAAGTCCCTTCCATCTCTGAATCAATGATACCATTGATGAAGGTTCAAATCCCATCTCCTCTATGTACTACATCACCAATATGCAAGTCACTTCCCCCATTAGGTCTCAGGTTCCTCATAGGCAAGATAAAGGGGGATGACTTCTAAGACCAATAGAAGACCTCTCTGTTCTCTTTCAGCTCTAACTCCCAATGAACCTTGGACAGACCTATTTCTGTCTTTAGATCTGTTTCCTCACCCACATATAAAGTGAGAGGGTTGGATAGGATAAGCTGAGCCCTTTCTAACTCCCAAGTTATACACCAGACTATGCTATATTATATGCAATGATATTATAATTAAAGGGTAGCCCAAGATTTTTCTGTACACAAAATCTGTGAGAGTAGTATGGAATAAGCTCAGAGAGTTTGGTTAAAGCCAGCTTGAGATAGGCTTTATATTCCAACCATAGTAGCATGTCAATAATCCCAGGGACTGTAGTATTATAGAATCGTAGAAATAAATCTAGAAGGGACCCTCAGAGGCTACCTAATCTATGATCCTCATTTTATGGGTAGAGAAACTGAGGCTCAGGGAGAAGAAATAATTTGCCTAAAGTCATGCAGGTAAGAAGACTCATAGAATCACAGTTTCAGAGCTAGAAGTGACCTCTTGGGCACATATTCTATGGAAGAGATCCCACTGGCTGCCATTTTACACAGAAGGAAAGCAAAGCCCAAAGATGTGAAGTGACTGGCCCACATTACACAGGTAGCAAATACAAGGGTGGGATCTGAACTCAGCTCCTCTGACACTAGTATAATAGCAAACCAGAGTGTACAAGGTATTTAGGGAAGACAAGTCCCTTTGTTGTGAGAGCATACCAAGCCCTTTTCAGGGCTATTTTCCTCATTTGGTATCCAACTGCCTCCTAACTCTTGCCAGATGCTCAAAAAAGCTATAACATGCCCAGCGGCCACCTGGTAAGCCATCTCTGAAAGTGGCCTAGTACAGGTGAAGGTTAATTGATGGCCTCAAACCCATCAGTGAGTTAGAGAAGCATCTACACCAAGAATATGAAGATATTCCTTCCCCAGCAGAAAGGGTGGATGAGAACAATTTGTTCCAATGCCCATGAAGACAACAGAAGCAGACTGTGGAGCACTTAGAGCTTGGTCAGACACCGAGAACATCAAGGTCATCCGCTGCATCTCAGGCCATCGCCAGTTTTCCTGACTTTTGGCTTGTCACTGGACTTGGATGACTCTGGAAGACAGAGGGAGGTTGAGACTTTGTGTAATTCTGCCTCACTTAAATTCAATTTATTCACAAGACAAAAGATATCACCAATGATGTCATTTTGGTTCTCTTCTACTATGAAGGACAACAACCATTCCAAACCAATATCAAACCACTCATTACTTGGTTCTTTCTGGAAGAGGTTATATTTTACCCCAAAATGCCAAGTACCTGTCACTCAGGTGGTGGAGGGAAAGCCATGATGGCCCCCAAAATAGCCTTTAAGCCAAAGTAAGATGGGTTTTTTAAACCACGCTTATAGGAAGAGGGAGGTTGTGGCATGGGGTCATGTCAGCACAACATATCAAAGGCAGTTTGCTTGCCAGGAAGAGAATATAAAGCAGGTCTCTGAAGGCAGGTAATCCAGCCAGTATTCTATTTTCAAATGAAGCCCTCGCTGCTACCTTGATGACTTTGTAGAATTTACACTAGAAGGGCAGAAAATGTCACATCTTGCTACATTCCCCACTTCTGCATGTCCTTTGCAAGAAAGGCAAATGATGCTATTTCCAAATAGCTTCTGAGCACTCTCAGGAAAGAAGGCAGTGTATCCTCTTAGCAGGGGAGCTCAGGCCAAGGGGAAAGCATCTGCCAGCAAACCAAGAGGCCAGTGTTCTAGGCCCAGCTCTGACGCTTGCTACCTGGATGACCTTGGAAGTGACCCTCCATCTCTCAGGACTTTTCCTAGCTCATCTGGAAAATGAGGTCTTGAGGGCTCATCAGATCTTACAGCTAGAAGAAACCTCTGATGTCGTGTTGCCCAAGCCTCTGATTTTACACATGAGAAAAGAAGGCCCAGAGAAGATGAGTTGCACAAGGTCACACAGGTAAAATCAAATTAGAACTCAAGGTCTTGTAACTTCAAGTTCAGTTCTCTGAGAATCTTTTTTAGTCCTAACACTGCACTTAGGTGGCATCACACAGTACATAGACTGCAGGCTTGGAGTCGTCAGGAAGACTCATCTTCCTAAGTTCAAATCTATTCTCAGACATTTACTAGCTATGTGACCCTGGGAAAGTCACTTTACCCTGTTTGCCTCAGTTTCCTCATCTGTCAAAAAAGAAGGAAATGGCTAACTACTCCAATATTTCTACCAAGAAAATTCCAAATAAGATCCCAAAGAGTCAGGCATGACTGAACAACCACAAAGATCATGGGATTTCATAAAATTTTAGAATTGGAAGCAAGTTTAGGGGCCATGAAATGTTGTCCATTTCTTGGCAAGAATCCTTTCTATAACATCCCTAACAACTGGAAATACTTTTTTAGTTTTTTTAGCTTGTCTTTTAATAATAATAATTGACAAAAAGTATTTATATCACCTTTAAGGTTTGCACAGTGCTTTGCAAATATTATCTTATGTCATACTCATAACAACCCTGAGAGGGGCTGTTATCTCTATTTTGCAGGTAAGGAAAATGAGACAGGCAGAGGTTAAGTGACTGGAGCAGGGTTAGAGTATCTGAAGCTGGATCTGAACTCAAGCTTCCAAATTCCAGACCTGGTGCTCTATCCACTGCACCACCTAGCTAATGGTGTTGCATCATCTAAATTTTCCCTTATATCCTGTTTCTCTTCTCTCCCTTCTTGAGAGCCATAATGAGTTGTTGTTTTTAAGGGAAAAAAGGAAGAAAAGAAAAAAAAATAATCAACGACTGTGATTAGTACATCAAAAAAAAAAAATCCTGAAAAATGTATGCTTTCTTTCACATCTGTAGACCTCCCACCTCTGCAGAGGTGTGGGAGAAGTGTCTTCCCATACACTAGATCCTCATTGGTGCAAATAATCAAATTCATACTGCATATTACCAATGGGCTGGAACCAATTACCATAGTCTACATAATTAAAACTTCTCCAAATAGTGCAAATTTGAATACGAGACCACTTCATGGGATTCAAGTATCTCTTCTTTGGGGCTAAGCTTAACAAAGGGATATTTAATCTTTGTTGTAAGCTATCTAATATAGAGAAAACCATACCTCCTGAGGTGGCCCATTCCACTTGGAATCTGAATTCTAGGAAGTTTTTTCCTGACATAGAATCTAAGGTGGCTGCTCTACAAATTCTGTTCATTCTAGTTCTGCCTGCTGGGGCCAAGCAGAATAAGTTTAATCCTCCTCCAGGTGACAACCATTCAAATACCTGAAGATAATTATCATGCACCCCCCCCACACCCTATCTCTCCAGCACTTCCCCCGCACACAACCCTTCTTTCTTCCAGGTTTAACATCATTAGTTTCTTCCTAACATGGATAGTTCAATGGTGTCCTTTATAAAATGTGGTGACCAGTAGAGAGGCAGAAGGTACCTGGAAGAGTAGCTCATCTAATGTCCACATTTAAAAATAGGGAAACCAAGGTCTAGGGAAGCTAAGTAATGTGCCCAGGATTACACAGACAATAAGTGTCAGAGCCAAGATTCCAATCCAGGATTCTGACGACTAATTCATATTTCCTTTCAGACGTGTTTGAAAGTCACACTCCATCACACTCCATTAGACTCCCAGAGCAGTTTTCCCAAGAGACCTCTCCACAGTCTACAGACAAAACCTAATACATTACCACAGAAACCATTCCCTACCTCCAACACAGACAAAGAAGACAGAGGGAGGGAGTCTTAGCAGCACTTTGGAATGAGAACCTAAGGCAGAGGGAGGGTCTGAAAATTTGTTCAAGGTCATTTGGTGAAGCCAAGATCAGAGTGAAACTGGAACAGAGGCTTCTAACTTCCTCAGTGCACGAGACCACATGGCTTCCATCCAAAGAAAAATATTCTTTGGCACCTGCAGGCTGACTAGGTCCCCTGTGCAGTGACTTTGATCTAACCACTCCCAGGATCCCTTTCTGATGGTATTCCCCTGATGCTGGAGAGATTCTGGGTTTCTAGCAAGCTGTAACAGTCCAGGGCATATGGGTGGAATATTAAGCTCCTTGCATTAAGCCTAGAATATCCTTATGAGGCCAATTAACTAAGAACTTCCATCAGAACACCAACTTAATTAGGAATAGGACTCTGTCAGTGAGGGAGGGTATGGGATCCCTTGTGCATATTTATCTGATCTTCCATGCCTGGGAAATTCCAAAAGGGGGAAGGTGCTACTGAATCTGAGTCAGCCTTCTTGGGGAAGTTGAATAGGAGTAGGAGAGAGAGGGAGTTGGCATGGGACAGTGGAAAGAACACAATGACTCATGTTTTTTTCTTCTTTGGAATCCATCCCCCAAAGTGCCTAGCCTAGAGCTGGACACATAATATTGTCCAATTTGAATAACTGTTGATTATATAAGTGAATGAATGATGAATTAGAGAAATTAATGGATCTGAAGAGTCTGGGATAGTAGATAGAGGGTAGATGGAAAGGTTCAGAGTTCTTTAGATTATATAAGTAGCTAGGACAATAGGGCCAGGAGACTTCCAGGCAAAGAGGGCAAACGATAAGACTTGGAAGATCTTAGGAAGCAATGATAGAGATGATGGTGAGGTCCAGGAGTCCTTATTCAAGTCATGGTTGGGCAAAGGGAAAGAGAAGCTTCAATGGTGACTCTTCTTACTACCTCTTGGCCTCTGATGGGTTCTGGGATAGCCATGGAAGGAGAAAATGGATAATGGGAGAATTTATACAGTAGGGTGTAGCTCCCAGTAGTGAGAATCCCATATGCATGTTTTTAGTCACATTATTTTTTCTGATAGAATCCCTTCCATCTCCATTCCCATATCCAAATTCTATATAATGTTTCAGTCCCAATTCAAGTTTTACCTTCTTATATTATTGATGGCAACAGTATTTCCTTCTTACCTGGGAACATTTACTCTCTGTACTACTCAACTGGTAATAATCAATATGCTGTCTTTTTCTGTAACCCTTAAATTCCATCTTAGAATCAATACAATGTATTGGTTCCAAGGCAGAAGAGCAATAAGGACTAAGCAATGAGAGTTACCTGAATTGCCTAGGATCATAGAGTTAGGAAATGTCTGAGGCCAGATTTGAACCCAGGACCTCCTGTCTCTAGGCACTGCTCTCAATCCACTGAGCCACCTAGCTGCTTCCAACATGCTGCCTTGTAACATCACCTGTATTATTATTTAACTATTCATATGCTGAAGTTCCCTAGATGCAAAACTCTTTGAAGGCATGAACTATATATTATACAGCTTTTTAAACCCCATAGGGCCAACCATAGTGCCCTGTGCCTAGCTGTGAGTGTATAGTGTGATACTATTAAATTTAGAATCAGGAGGTTTGAAGCCAGGATTCTAACACTTAAAGAGTTGTGTACCCTTAGACCAATCTCTGAGCCCATTTCCATATCCATAAAATAGGAAGAATAATGCTTGCAAGACTATGCATGAAAGCATAAATGGTTATTAGGTGTCTTCTACGTGCCAGGTACTTACTTCACATAGGAGCTATTTGGGGGGATGGTTTAAAGACAAAGATAAACATGAGTTGCTTCTTTGAAAATAAAGTCTCATTAACTATGTGGTCATTGAGTAATGAAATCAAAGTCAGGCCATTGAGCTCCTGGACTTCCCAGAATATTGGTATTTCCCATTTTAAGTAAACTCAATATAAAGAAATACAGATTCATAAAACAGGCATATTAGAATTTCATTTTCTATTTTACAAAAGGACTCTTGACTTGACAAAATGATTTCTCCTAGGATTCCTTTCAAGTTTTTCTAGTGTAGTTAATTAAAATAGAATTTGATTTAATGAAACTCAGTTGACATGTACTTTGGCAGGAATGCATTTAAGGCATAAAGTGAGACATAATTGAAGAGATTAAAATGTCATTGAACCTAGAGTTTAAGAAAGAGGCTATTGGAGGTCTCACCACAATCTGAAAGGGAACTATGTAAGCTGTAATATAAACTGTGAGAATTTAAACAAAAAACAAGTCATCAACTGGGCTACTGAGAATACACCACCAACACTCCCAGGGTTCAGGGGATTTTGCACAGTTCTAAAAAGATGGGATGCTATAGATTTATTCCATCACTTCTCGAGCATTTAAATTAAGGGCTTTCTCTTCTTAAATGCTGGTATTAGTCCTCTTGCCATCATTCTTTGGATGGGTCAAGAGAGACTCGAGTTCAAATTCTTCCTGATGTCATACTAGTTGTATGACCACTGGGAATCCACTCCAATCCAATAATAATTTGTTGGGTACCCAATATGCATAAGGCACATGGGGTTGGGGGAAGATGTACAAAAGTAAAGCATAAAAATTACCTACTTTCAAAGAGCTTACATTGTACAGGGGAGATATAATGTAAATACATCAACATATGGATGATAATTGGAGAAGGGAGAAAACATGAATTGCTGTGGTTCCCAGAGGAAAGGGTACATGACCTGAATGCTGAAGGATGCCAAGTATATTAAGAAAAGGAAGTGAGTAAGAGATGCAGTCTGGATATGATGGCTAGACTATACAAAGGCATAGAGGTGGGAGAATGGAATTATTAATCTGGGGAATTATTAATCATATGAATGGTAACTGGAAAGGTAGGTAGAAACCAGATTGTAAAGGGATGTAAATGACAAATATCTTCTCCTAAAAGCAATAAAAAGCAACAGATAGTTTGTGAGGAAGGAAGTGATATGGCCAGATTAGAATTTTAGGAAGGTCATTTTAGTCTACATAGATGGTGATCTAGAGAACAGAGAGACTGGAAGCTGGGGGTTTAATTGGAAAGCTGTTGCAACAGTTTAACTGAGAGATAATGAAAGACTAAATGAAGGTGGTGGACATGTGAGGGGAGGGAAGGAGATAGATCAGGCAACTGATCAACAACCATTTTAAGTGCCGACTCTGTGCTAGGCACTGTACTAAGCACTGGGCCTACAAGGAAAGGCAAAAACACTATCCCTCTGTTGTATCCAATATGTGAGCAATCACAGGGGGAGGGGGTGGCAAAGGAAAAAGGCAAAAAGGAAGGGGTCCTTCAGTGGGGACTCTTCCTACCACCTCTGAGAAGTTCTAGAATAGCCCTGAGAGAGGGAAAAGGGAAGAGGGCACAGAGGTAGAACAAAAGACAAGGTCTAGAGAATCTCAAGTGGCAACTGGAGAGAAGACAGTAAGATCTAGGGGTCTCCTCAGAACAAATGGAGTTGATTCTCACCTTATCCAAGATGTAATTGGATATATTCTATTAAGAGAGACAACATATAAATGAATAGCTATGTACAAAAATGTACCAAAAAAAAAGACTAGACAAAGGCAGCCTTTAGAGAAGAATTCAATAGTAGCTGCAGAAGAAACCAAAGACCTTCTCCAGGATGTATTGCTTATACTTAGTCCTAAAAGAAGCCCAGAATTCTAAGAGGTTATGAAGGATACAAGAGTTGATCAGATTTGATAGATGTCTAGAGATGGAGAGAGGCAGAGAAGGCAAGTCACCACGTCTGTAAGCCTCAGCTTTCTCTTCAATAAATGATGAAATTGGACTAGACTGATAGCTCTAAAGAACTCTTCCAGATCTAGATTCATGATCCTCTGATCCCTCTAGAATCCACTTAATGAGTTTAATGTGATACTCAAATGAGCTAATATATGCAAAGCGATTTGTAAATTTTAAAGCAACGTAAAAGTGCCAACAATTTTTATTATCTGGAATCTTTTATACATTTTATATGTATGTGACTTGCCTCATTGATTCTATGCCCCATGAGGGAAGGGTCTCTGTCTTATAAATCTTTCTATCAATGTTATGGTGTTTAACCTGGTGTCCCATGCACCATGGCCACTCAATATTAATTCTGGGTTGATTAAATGATGGCATCAAAGCATCACATAAAAGATGCTCATAGACAGAGCTCAAAATTATGTCCACAATTACACACTGATGCATCAGTCAGTCAGCAGAGCCAATGTGAGAAGCCAACAACATGGCCTTCCCTACACAGGAGAACCATAAGACGTAGAACATGGCTTATTCCAACAAATCAGGAGCCTGGACTTTTTAGATAGATTCTAAATGTAATTTGGCAAAATAATCTGAAAATCATGTCCATAAAAGACACTCTCTGGCTACATTTTCCCCAAACTAGATGAAAAAATAAACTTCATTTGTCATCCACTTGGACACATATTCCAAGCTTGTGTTTATCTCCTTCATTCTACATTAATTTTCCACTATGTACCAAGTACTGGGAGAAACGCAGAGACATAAAATTTAGATTAATAAAAGGTTCCTGCCCTCATGGAGCTTAAGAAGAGAGGATATGTATTCAAGTGAATATATCATATGTCAAGAATCTGGGATTTCAAGAGTAATCAGACCTGTTATTTCTATGGTATAATAACTTCCAATGAGAAAACTCCTTTCCTCAGATACCAATTGGTACCTGTACTGCCACTTATAATCTTAGATAGTTGATTGGGCATTAAGAGGTTCAGTGACTTGCCAGGGATCACACAGCCAGAAAGTATCTGAGAAGGGCCTTTATCCATGATGTCACACTGTCTGTCCAATAAATAATAAACTGGACTAAAATATTTATGAGGATTCATAGTCTCTAAGAAACACTGGAGGCCTCAAACAATTGATGACTGTATTTGTTGATGGATATTAACAATAGTCTGAATGATGCATGATCTCCTCAGCATGATTACTTTGCTACCCTGCAGGTTCCATCTCCTCCACATTGTTTAAATGAAGAGAATAGTGGTTAGCATTTACATAGATAGCCCTTTAAAGTCAGCAAAGCACTCTACAGGTACTATCTGAATGGATCTTCATAACAACCTTGGGAGGTAGGTACTATTATTCTTCTAATTACAATTTTACAGCTGAAGGAGCTGAAGCAGGTTGTCATCTGTCTAGGGTTACAATATATCAGCATTAGAAAATGGGATTCGAATCCAAGTCTTCCTAACTCCAAATTCACTACTCTCTATTCATTCCTTTACCTAGTTGCCTAGATGTCTGAGTTTATCTATAACCTCTGCTTGGCTAGGGGTTTCTTTTACTCCTCATTTTTTTTCCATCTCTAGATATAAGATAAAAATATTATTGTGACAAAGAATTACTTAGACAGAGCATAAAAGCACTGTTGAAGGTCATTTTATGAGGGAGATGTTTGAAAAGAGGGTCAATATGCTTTAGGGGGTGGGGCAGCTAGGTGGCACAGTAAAAAGAATGCCTGATCTGGATTCTTATTTATCTTCCTAAGTTCAAAACTGCCCTCAGACATTTGTTAGCTGGTTGACCACAAGCAAGCCACTTAATCTTGTTTGCCTCAGTTTTTTCAATTGTAAAATGAGCTGGAGAAGGAAATGGCAAACCACTCCAGTTTCTTTGGCAGAACAACAAAAAACAATCCACACTTAAGTGAGGTCATAAAGAATCAGACAAAACTGGAAAATGACTGAACAACAACAAAATGTTTTATAGAAAAGATATCAAAGATTCCAAAGAGTTTATAGTGTGAGCATGAAAAATCTTCTCATCTGCCTAAGAGAGGCAATACTAGATGCCACCAGGGACAAATAAATTCTCCATAGACTTCTAGGAAGAGAGACCAAATAATGTACCTGACTTTGGAACCTCTGGTGATTAGCCTCCTGAAGGACTGCCCTAAGGACTTGTCCAGAAGCATGACGTTTGGTCAGAATACTTCTCTCTTCCTCCCTTAGACTTTTAAATCAGGACCCTGGACAGGACTTCCTTCAGAAGGCATTTGACCATAATTGGCAAATACTAATATAGTATATATAGTATATAGGAGAAAATTGAGATTTCAGACAACGATGAAGAATAGTCCAACTTCTCTTGAATTCCAATCCTATACTCTGTTCATTTTGATTCCATTTTAGAAAAGTATACTGTAATTTACATATCAGTAAGAAATTCTTCTGGATTATCTGGAGTTGGGACACTCAGATCTCAACGGGATGGGGGCCAAAACATGAATGATTTATGACTTATTAGATGGAAATCTAAGTTGGGTCATTAAGCAAAAGTCCCAGGGCCAGAAGGTCTAGGGCAATTCCTTAAATAAAGGGACCTAGGACTTAGAAAGGTTAAGTCCTCCTCAAACCTGGGGAGTTACTCAAAGCCAGTGACTCAATACTTAAAGGATCATCTAGTGGCTTATACAGATATACCCCCCACACGCCAGTAGCTTCCAGTGCCAATATAAAGCAAATGCTCTTGAAAATGGGAGTGTTCCTGTTTACACATACAATCCTTATCTATGTCCTCCTGAAATAATAACTCACATTCTTATAGGGCCTTAATAACCTTTAAAAAAATGATCCTACCTTCCATCTTAGAATCAATACTATTTATTGATTCCAAGGCAGAAGAGCAGTAAAGGTTAGACAATGAGAGTTAAGTGGCTTGTCCAGGGTCACACAGCTTGAAAGTGTCTGAGGCCAGATTTGAACTCAGGACCTCTTGTCTCCATGCCTGTCTCTCTATCCACTGACATAACTGCCCCCCCTAATAAACTTTTACAAGATGTTTTCTTCAAAAAATTCAATGTGATAAAAAAGTATGCCTGTACATGTATGTGTTTTATTGGACCTCTGGTTTCACTGGTATAAAGAGCTTCTAGTGAAGAAATTTGTCAACCAATGAAGATTAGCACCTGGACTGAAACAAACATTCCTGCAAAAATTGCCTCAAGGTACTGAGAAGTTAAATAATTTCCCTAAGGTTCCAAAGCCATGTCCAAGGCAAGAGTTGAAGCTAGGTCTTCCTGAATTTAAGAAGCACTCTAACCATTAAAACATAGTTGAAATATCATTAACCCCAGATCACAGATAAGAAACTGAAGTTTTCTGAGAGATCAAATAACACTGATGCACAGCTAGTAAGTGTAAGATCCAGGATATAAATCCAAGTCATTCAGCTCCAAATCCAACCTTCCTTTTTCTACACTATACCACTTTTCCCTATACTACCCAGAAGCTCTTCGGACTGAACACAAAGCCAAGGGAAATGGTGGACATTTTTTAACTCCCAGGATAGCCCACTGCATTCTGGTAAAGAATATTGGATTTGGGGTCAGAGAATCTGATTTCAAATCCTGACTGTCACTGTGTGACCTCAGGAATTCCTGACTGTCACTTACCACCTGGGTGACCTTGGGTCAATCACTTAACATCCTTTGCTCTCACATTATTCATCTGTAAAAAGAGAAGGTTAAACTGGGTGGCCTCTAAAATCCCTTCTGGCTTTCCATCTATGATCCTATGAACACTGATAATGCTAAAGTTCTGATTATTATGACGTTTTTTCCTGACATCAGGTCTAAATCTGCCTCTTTGAAGCATCCATCCTTCCTCTGAATTCTGTCATCTATAGCCTTAGCAGAACAATTCTAATCCCTCTTGTGTGTGACAGCCCTCCAAATAGGTAAAGACAGGACGGCCCAGATCAAAGGGAAGGGGAGCTGGTTGTGGATGGTAGCCTCATTCGGTTCTCACCAACTGACGCAAGGACTTGTTTTGTCCCTTTCCCCCTCTTTATAAATCGAGTACACACACACACACACACACACACACACACACACACACAGGGCTCTAATCTATGAGTAGGAGAGACAAATGGAGACCTTTTGCAGATTCTTTTTGGGAAAATTGCATGTGTGTTGTTACGGAGATTTATTCATAATGAAATTATGACAATAATAATAATAAAACAATAATAATGTTATTTACATATAAATAATATGTGTAAATAAAATAATAATAAAACAATGGTATAGGATAGCATCTTAAAGCTTGAAAATCGCTCTACATGCTACTTTATTTGATCCTCCTAGGATCAGGCGATTCTTAGGAGTAATTTGTTGGGGCACCAGTATAGCTAATAAGAAGCTATCTTATCTTCCATCCTAATGGAATGGGTCTCTCTTCCAGGGAAATGGAAGTTATTGATCTATGACAATGACATTCTAATTAAAGGGATGGTTCTAGAATAGTCCTGGTTTGTAAAGATAAAGGTTTCTTTTCTTCAGTCAACCTGAAGATTGACTTCTTTTTTTTTTTAACCCTTACTTTCTGTCTTAGAATCATTACTGTGGATTGGTTCTAAGGCAGAAGAGTGTTAAGGGCTGGACAATGGGGGTTAAGTGACTTGCCCAAGGTCACACAGCTAGGAAGTGTCTGAGGACAGATTTGAACTAGGACCTCCCATCTCTGGGTCTGGCTTTCAATCCAAGGATTAACTTCTTAGAGAAGTGATGGGCAAACTTTTTAAAGAGGGGGCCAAAGGAAAGGAAATGCTCATCTCAGTCTGTTTCTAAGGCAACTCTTTTGAAGTTTCATTGTATTGTATCCTACTCACTGTATTCGTCAGATTAGGAATAATGTCACATGGCCAGATAGAACATTTCAGGGGGCCACACCTGGCCCGAGAACCGTAGTTTGCCCATTGCTGTCTTAGAGTCATTTCACTCCTGATTCCACCTTGGCCACTACCTGTCTCCATGGCTCTCCTAAGCACTAGGGTGCCTGTGGATGTCACCACTTGACCCCTAATGGGAAGGGTCTACTATGAGACCAGACAACTCACAAGGCTTTTCTATCCACAGTAAGGAGCTAACAAAGACCAAGTTATATAGTATGAGAATTCTGTAGAGAGATTGTAGTAACAAAAAATAGATTAATGAGTCAGATGACAATTAAGTGCTTACTGGATGTCAGGCATTTGTGTTAAGTACTAGAGATAGGAAAAAGTTTTTAAAAATTGTTTCTGCCCTTGAGGAGCTTCCATTTTAATAGGAGAGACAACATGCAAATAACAACATGCAAAATATATGTAGTACAAGTAGAAAGTAAACTGAGGGAAAAATAAATGGAGAAGAGGAAGGGAGGAAAGATGGGGAAAGACCTTCTATAAAAAGAAGACTCTGAACTAAAAATTGAGGGGAGATAAGAGGTAGAGTTGAGACAGAGAATTCCTGTGACATGAGTTAGCCAGTGTAAAGCTGGGAGATAGAATGTCAAGTTCAAGGAAATGCAGCCCAGGTTGGCTGGATTGAAGAGTAAATATGCAAGAAGACTGGAAAGGTAAGAAGGGGCCAGGTTGGGAAACTTTATAATTGGACTTATCTGAGCTGATAAGATCAAGGAAAGAACATACAGAGAGAAGACAAGAGACAGAGCCTGGAGAGACACCCACTCACGCTTAGTGAGCAAGAAAAGGATGATCCAAGAAGGGAGGCTGAGAAGGAACAGCCAGGCATGCCAGAGGAAAACCAAGACAGAGCATTGGCATGGGAGCCAAGGGAGTGGGGAGAGCCCAGGAAAAGGTAGATGGGTGGGAGGGTTGTCAGTGATTACAGTGAGATCAAGAAAGATGAGGGCTGAGAAAAGGTTATTGGACTTAGAAGTTAGGAGATCATTGGTAATCTTAGAGAAAATAATTTCGACTCATTCCAGTTCTAATAAAATAACTTCCTTCCTGGAAGGCATTCTAGAGGTCAGTTAGTCTAACTCCTTTGTATTACATAAAAGGAGCCTGAAGCCCAGGGAGTGGAAGACTCTCTGAGGTCAAAGAGCAAATTAGTGACAAAGCTTAGACTGGACCCAAACCTCTTGGTTCAGAATTTCACTTTAATATGTGACATATGTCTGTTTTGAGCAATGGTGTCAAACTTGGAATAAATGCAAAGGATAAAAAATCCTTTGGAAAGGCTGTCATTTGGATGTATTCATTCTGGCACAACATTTGTTGTCATTTGGTTCAATAAATATTTATTAAGAATAACTCACAAACTACTCTGACAAGAGGTAAGACTAAGTGCTTTCCCCCATAATATACACATCCCCTTCCTTTCACCTTTAGGTTGAAGAATAACACAACATCAGTCACAGGAGATGCAAGGTGCTCTGGTAGAGACTGTCAGAAGACTCAGGGTCAACAACCAGCTCTGCTATTCATTGTCCACGTGACATTGGCCAAGTCACTAACCTCTGTCTTCTCGTCTGTAGGGTTGATAATAGTTAACATTCATACCTCCCAAGGTAGCTGTGGGCAACAAATGGCATACTAAATAATATACCTATAATAATAACAAATGAATAAACTCTATAAAGTGCTTAGCATGTTGCCTGGCTAAGTAGGAACCTAATAAATGTTTGTTGCCTTCCCTGCCCTTTTTACTGCATGGTTTCAGAGAAATATTCTGATGTATTCTTGCCTGCCTAGAACAGAGGAGGAAAGATCTGCACCTCTCACCAGACTCAAAAACTACAAGATAGAAAATGCTCTTCTGTATAACATGCAACCTCCAGGAGATTCACTTCTTCTCCGGGGGTCCCCACACCCTCACATTCCTAGACTGCCACTGAGGACAGAAACAAAAAGCAGATCTGGGGTGAACTAGCCCAGAGGATGAGAGAGTGGATTGGAGGGGGCAGGGTCCTGTACTTGGAGCCCAAAGATCCCAAATTCTAGTTCTGACTCTGCCTCTCAGCCTTGTGTGTCCTTGGGCAAGTCTCTTCCCATTCCTGGCCTCAATGTTCTCCATAAAATGGACAGGCTGGGCTGGATCCTACAAAGACACAAATGATTCCATGAGCCATATCACTGAGCCTCATCACCATGGCAGCTTATTTACAAAGTGCTTTCAAACAAGTCTGTAACAATTGCCTCATTTTCTCATCATTTATTGACCTGTTGGGTGACAGAGGTTTTTGTTTTGCTCTGTGTGTGTGTGTGTGTGTGTGTGTGTGTGTGTGTGTGTGTGTAAGAGAGAGAGAGAGAGAGAGAGAGAGAGAGAGAGAGAGAGAGAGAGAGAGAGAGAGAGAGAGAGAGAGATTACTGCTAATGTCTGGATACTTTACATCAATCTCATTCTTCAGAGTACTATCAGAGCAGATCCGAGCAGTACCTGAGGAAACAAGAGGTCCCGGGGCTGAGAAACCAGAGGCTCCAGAGAGGGTGCCTCGGGAAGGAAAGCTTGGAAGAGATGACAAAAGTCAACTTTGGGATGTCTTTCTTGTACATGAGAAGAGGAACAAACATAACTGCTCAAATGGAACAAGAGAGCAGAGCGGCATGTTGCAATGGTAAGAAGACGAGGGACCTGGATTCATATCCCATTTCTGCCATCTGTGTGACCTTGGACAAGTCATAATCTCTTTTGGTCTCAGTTTCCTCATTTGTAAAATGAAGAGTCAGACATGACTGAAATGACTGAATAACAAAAATAATGAGCTGAAATGGATGGCCTATATGGTAGTCATCCATCTACAATCCCAAATCATTTAATATCTCTAAGCCTCAGTTTCCTAATCTGTGAAATGAAAGGATAGGATTCAATGGCTTCTAAGGTCCCTTCCAGCTCTCAAACTATGATCCTATGATCAAAGCCTAGTTTGAATCTAAGTCTCCTCATTACTGTGGCTCTGTTTCCTCCTAGCTACGATTGAGGAAGGGAGAAAGTGTATCACTAAGATGATTTTATCTCTATATTAGCTCTAAATATATCTCCTTTTCCGGGCCTCACAGGGCTGTTGTGAGAATGAAAAGAGATGATGGATTTTAAAGCGTCTTGTCTACATTTGCCTTTCTGAAATTTCCCCTCCATCTCTCTCTACCCCTCTGGGGCCAAGTAGAGCAAGTCTGATCCCTCTTCCATAGAACAATCCTTCTTATATTTGAAAACAGTCCTCATTTCACCCCTGAGTCTTCTCTTCAGGCTGAACATCCTCAAATGTCATGAACTCAGGGCCAGTCACCATACCAGTTGCCACCCTCTGACAATCCTTCTAAAGCTTATCACTGCCCTTTCTAAATCCTGGTGCCCAGTCCTGAATCTCACACTTCAGCTATGGTTCTGACTGCCATAAAAGATAGCAGGACTATCACCTTCTCATTCCTAAAAGTGATGCCCAAGATTGGATTTTATCAGAGGTTATTTTGAAGAAGAGGAAAACCAAGAATCAGAGAGATTAAGGGCCCAATGAGAAAACAAATGTGAAAATGTTTTGGACAATATATTCTTCATACTGATGTGTGGCATTACAGTAGCCCCTCCCTCATTCATTGGCATTGTTGGGTGGTGAGCCAGTGTTTATTTCTCAGAGCATAAAAACATTTTTTAAACTCAAGCATTAAAGATAGAAATCTTTCTCTCTTACAGATATATACATGTGTCACAATACAAATTAGGGTGCAGAATGTTTTCATATCGATCCAGGGTCATCATTCTAAATAAACATCAGTTACAGTCCTAGATGGCACAGCAAGGACATGCTTCATATGTCTCACCAAGGCATCTACTAAGACACCAGGGTGCACCCAGCCTGGACAGCTTGTGTTATGCCCCGATCTGCATGTGCATCCACCCTCGACCCACTGCTGTCCAATACCCTTGCTCTGGGAACAGCAATCAAATTATTGCCTTTTTTGTTGCTGGAAGGGACACAACTTATTTATTTATAAATATGCTGTCTCCCTCTGGTATAATATAAGCTTCTGAAGCACAGAAATTGTTGTGTTCTTACTTGTATCCCTAGGACCTAACATGGTACCTGACACAAAATAAGCATTTAAGAAATATTTGATTGACTGACCAATTGAATCTACTGTCCCATTGCTCTGCTCACAATCCCTGTGACTCTCCAGATCAATGCTTCCTTTCCAAGCTGCTATTTTCCTTTATAACCTCCATTAAAATTTATTATTGTTAATAATATCAATATCTATAATTTTATTAATAATTTGCTATGATTATTTTTTGCTATTTGCTATATGATTATTTTGCTATCATTACTAATGATGTCATTAACATGTGTTATACCCCCATTGTAATTTATTACTATCATTAATAATATAAATATTAATAATTAATATTAATGATGTTATAATTAATAATGATGATATTAACATGCGTTTGTGGCTCCTGGCATGACTGATTATTGTTTATAATGATATCGGTATCTACCTATTAATAATGGAATTATGATCATTAACAGAATTATTGACATGTTATAGTCCATTGGTAGTTATTATTATTGATAATAATATAAATATATAATTGCTTATGACATTGTTTGATTTCAATAATGTCATTAACACGTCTTAGCCTTTATTAGAAATGTATGCTTATTGATTGCTATAATTCCTTATTATTCTGTGTTAAAAGTTAAAATAAAAACTATATTAATAGTATCAATATCTGTCATTATTAATAATGTTGTGGTTCTTAATAATATTATTATCATATGTTATAGCCCTCATTAGGATTTATTATTGTTTTTAAGAACATCAATATCAATAATTATTATTTGTCATTACGATTATTAATAATGTTATTCAACATGTATTGTGTGCCTGTTCATATTTATCATTGCTAGTGACATCAATAATAATTATTAATAATGTTGTTATGATTAATAATAATAATATTAACACATGTTGGATGTCCTATTAGAATTTGATAATGATATCAGGCACTTACATCATACTTTTAAGTTTTGCAAATCTCATTTCCACTTAAAAAACAACCTTGTGAGATAGGCACTTTTATTATCTCCATTTTACAAATGAGGAAACTGAGTCAGAGTGGGGTTAAGTGACTTGGCCAGGGTCACATAGCTAGTAAATTCTGAGTCAGGATTCAAATTCAGGTCCTCCTGACTCCAGGCCCATGGCTCTATGCACTGCAATCACTTAGCTGTTCCATGTAACCTCCTTGAGAGGTAGGATTATTTCATTCTGTATCTTAGATTCTCCAACACTTAGCACAGTGCCTGACACATGGTGGACACTTAATAAATATTCGTTGATTATTTAAACCCAAGTAAGTGCTGATGGCAATGACCCCTTTACTCTTTAGAGTAAGCATTAGCTGTGTGGGTGGTGACATTTAAGGGCATGAAGGGACCTTCAAGGTCAATTAATCCAACCCTGTCAGTTTACAGACAGGAAAACTAGAGGCAAAAATGGGGTCATGGGCTAACCAAGGTCATGTAAGTAGTGTCCAGTTCTCTTAACTCTCAAATTCAATGTCTTCTCACTATGTCACATGGACAACAATTGTCTGAAGTTCAGCACCAAGGAGAGAGATCTCACAAGAGAACCACTTGTGTGAATGAGATCTTGGGGATTGGGAGGATACAAGACCAATATAAGTAAAATGGATGGTGTGGGCACCAAAATCCAATGCTATTGAAGGCCATGGATAGAGAAGAATTTTTTTTCCAACATCTCACCAGTATCTCTAACCTGTAAGAATGTAAGTCCTTTAAGAGGAGAGATTGTTTCCTTCTTTGCATTTGTTTTCCCAGGTCCCAGTACTTAATAGGTACTTATTATGGTAGGAACTTAATAAATGTTTATTGATTGATGTATTCTCTATGTAATGACTCTATAATGACTATGACTCAAATCCCCCCTTATGGATTTAGAGATAAAAATAACCTTAGAAGTCATCTACACCAACTTTAGGGCAGCTAGGTGGTACAGTGGAGAGAGCACTGTGGCCTTGGAATCAGGAATACTTATCTCCCTGAGTTCAAATCTGACCTTAGATATTTATTGACTGTGTGACTCTGAACTTGACCTTATTTGCCTCAATTTCCTTATCTGTAAAATGAGTTGGAGAAAGAAATGGCAAACTGCAAGGATGAGGGGTTTTCCTATACCTTATCCCTTTATCCTTACAGAACCACTTCAGTATCTTTGAAAACCCCAAATGGGATCAGGAAGAGTCAGAAAATGACTAAAGCAACTGAGCAATAGCAGCAAATACACAATGACATCCAAGAGGCCTGCTTTAAGAAGGACGCTGATAAGTTGGAGTAGATCTAGAAAAGAACAGTCAGGATGAATGAAGAAATCAATACTATGCCATTGGAGGACAGGTAGAAGGAAATGGAGATGTTTTGCCTAGAAAAGGGAAGATTGAAAAAGATGTGTTCACTGTCTTTGTCAGAATAAACTTAATTTAGGGTTCTTCTCCTTGATCCAGGGGACAGTACTAGGACCAGTGAGAGTATAGTTATAAGGAGTCAGATTTCATCTTACGGATTTTCCTAAATTGAGTACTCAGGTAGAAAAGCCTATCTAAATAGATCCTTCTCACTGGAAGGGTTCAAACATAGGCTGGAGGACCTCTTACTGGATATGTTCTTACTTTTCTTTGTACTCCAAATGCCTAATACAATGCTAGACACAGAATAAGTACTTGATAAATGCTTGTCAATTAATAGATTGATGTTGTAGAATGGATTCCTGTTCTAGGTAGGGTGTTGGGCTGGATGATATTTTTAACTCCAAAATTCTATATATTTATACTGTAGAAAGAGAAATCAGATAGTTGAAATTGTTATAACTGTGTTTAAAACAAGGGTAAATAGGCTCTGAGTAAGAATGTAAGAATCTCTTCTATGAGTAAAGTATAATAGTTTTAGTGCATATATCCTATAGCAGCTCCTTTGACTGAGTGAAGGTATTTGCAAACTTGAATGCTAATTGTTACCTACATTTCAGACAGGAGAGACTGCCAGATAATCAGTCTCCAGATGAGTGAGGTATCACTATGCTATTGTCATGACTCAAGATATAAATGGAAGCTACAAAATGGGGAAGTTTATGTTGGAACTTTTAAAAATTAATTCCCAGAAATGTACTCCTTGCCTGGTGGTAGATAATCTTGTCCTGGTGGTTAAAGCTATAAAAATTAGCAGGTTCACCAATTCCCATTGCCTCAGTCCCTGAAATAATACCAGGAATGGATATGCCATGGAAGATGACTCCAAAGTAGAAGGAACTCCAATTCTACAATACCTGGTCATTGCCAATTCAACATCACCCATACTGAGTACTTGGGCTGGAAAACACTACGTCCACCAACATATCATCCCTGTTGAGAAGGTAGACATTGGTTGACCACACAATATGCTATAGCAATAATTGTAGCAATGAAGAGATGGAAGGCTCTGGTTAACTGAATTTTGCAGTTAACCAGGAAAGCAATTTTGTTTCACTGTTGAAAAATTTTCCCCAAAAGAATTAGTCCTCTTTCCTGACTTGGCAAGTCTATAATGCCCTGGATATAAGCCAATCTTTACTTAACCATTAAAAATTTTGCTATGCCTCCAGCTCAGTGTGATTTTATGATTTTCCCATTCATTCACCCATTCATTCCTTTATTTGGTTATTCATCAAGCACATCCTTTATACCTTGTCCTGTGTTATGATAAGCCAACCTGCCCTCAGGGAACTTTCAGTCTAATAGAGAGTTCAGGAATTGTCTGACCCAGCGCAGGTGTTTAATACATGGTTGATGTTTTAATTGATTAATGACATGTACGCAGATAAATTAAATACTAATTAGGGAGAAGGAGTAGATCTGGAGTTCCATTGGGAGATCCTGGAGGATGAAACTCCTATCAATGCAGGTTGGATTCTTCTCTGAAACCCAGTCAGTACGAATTGTCTAGAGCACTGATGCCTTGGGTCGCACAACCAGTATGTATTAAAAAATAGAACGGAATTTGGGTCTTCCTGGCCCCAAGACCAACTCTCTATCCACTATTTTTTGTTGTTGTTCATTCATTTCAGTCCTGCAGGATTCCTCATGACCCCATTTGGTATTTTCATGGCAAAGATACTGAGCGCTTTGTCATTTCTTTCTCCAACTGATTTTACAAATGAGGAAACTAAGGAAACAGTGTTAAGTGGCTTATCCAGGGCCATGCTGATAACTATGTAAGAGAGTACATGAGATGCTTTGAAATCCTCCAGAGCAAGAACTATCATAAACTTTTATGCATCTCCCTTGGGGCCTGTCACAATGCTGGACATATCACAGTATTCTGTAAAGCTTTGTCAAATGGAACTAAATCATGTAGAGTGGGTAAGGCACTGAACTTGGTGTCAGGAAGGCTAAGTTTCAAATCACATCTGAGAGGCTTACTAACTGAATGATTCAGGGCAAACTGAGTAACCTCTCTATGCCTCGGTTTCCCCATTTTTAAAGTGAGCAGAATGGACTCATTGACCATTAAGGTCCTTTCCACCTCTAACCCTGTGATCTTTTCAATAGGAAAATTCATTCTCTTTCTGAGGGTATTGTAAAAGGAGTTGTAGAAGACTGAGCCAAATCTCTAATGAAAACAAAACATAAGCTACAGCAGGGGCTCTGTTATTTGCTTATGTCATAGTCCCCATGGGTAGGTTGGTGAAGCCTCTGGATCCCTTCTCAGAATCATATTTTTAAGTAACTGAAAGAAATATTAAATTTCAGATGGGGGGGGTAATGATAGCAAATAAGTAATTTTCCCCCATCCAATATCATGGATCCTTAAAAATCTATCCACAATCCCCTTGGGTGACTCCTGATCCCAGGTTAAGAACCCCTTATCCAGATGCATTTCTTTAAAACAAAACTCTAATATCAGTTTGTTTGCACGTCATTCATCTCTTATTCATAAAAACAGAATGCAGATCATTCCCCAAAACTGGATTATTTGAGGTTTCTGACCGCTTGTTTTCCACTTAGCTGAAATTTTATATTACTGCTGAGCAGGAAAGAAAGGGATGATTGTCTCTCCTTTCCCCTGCTTTGGAGGTGACACATATAACTCATTTTCAGGAAGGAGAAATTCAGCTCCCTAAGACATACTGAATCTGGCCTGAGATGGGGGCTGCTGCTTGCTAACTCGATTTTCTCTTCTCCTCAGGCAGTATTACACTCCAACTCATTTTTCTCTTTATGTCTGTCAAAGGCAAGCTGGGGAAACTGTGACCAGCCCCCTGCTTTTCACACTTGGAGAAATAAAAGTTGAATTTATCCATTGCCATTATCACTGTCATCTTTCCCCAAAGCCAAACACATCTCAGTTGTGCTGCTTCTAGCCCCAGCAGCCAGCACCAATTGTCATCAGAGCTCCTGTCTCGTCATTGACGTCCGTTCTCTCCTCTGAGCCTGCGAGGCTACTCTGCAGATTTGAACCGTGCTAAAGAGAAGGAGCCAGCCACATGGCAGTGCCTGGAGCACAGGCAGTGAGGGAATGGAACCTGTGGGGCTGAGCCCAGTCATGGAGGGCCATTGATGGATTTTACAGATCATAAGATGGCGGACTCCCTTCCATGCCATAGCAAACACTGTAAATAATGGGGGAGGAGGTTCCCCTGCTACCAATTACCATTTTTGAAAACCGGTCTCCCAAAATCTGCTAGATTGTTCTTCTGATCAAGGGTTCTTAATTTGGGGTCCAGGAATTTGTCTTTTTTTTCTAATATTTTGATAACTAAATTTCAATGTAATTGATTTATTTTGTAATCCTACATACTTTATGCATCAAAAACACTTTTCTGAGAAAGAGTCCATGGTTTCCCTAGAAATTGCTCAAGGGGTACATGACACAAAATAGCTTAAGAATCTCTATAGAAGGAGTATAATGTGCCTTAAGCAGAATTACTTCTTTGAACTATTCCTACATCTGGCCAACCATATCCTAGCATCTATTCTAGATCACAGAATCATGGGATCAAAGATATAGAGACAGAAAGAACTTTAGAGGATATATTAGAAGCTTAGATCTATTAAGCCCAATCCCTTGTCTTACAAGTGAAGAAACTGAGCTCATGAAGAGTCATGAAGCTAGAAAGCATCTGAAACAGGATTTGAACTCAGATCTTCCCTGCTTCAGACCTACCACATAGCTGTTTAGTATGCTGGTAAATGGTTTGATTAGCTTTGCTAAGCAGAATAAAAATTCTCTTTTTTTATTTTTTGTTCCCCAAGAGAAGTGGGTGGATGGGGACTATTGTAAAAGAGATGGGGCACCAGGGATGTTACAATATAATCTAAATGGTTATGGGTACACACACTGGGTTGAAGGAGAGACAGGACCAGGATAGGGAGACCAAAGTACACAGCTAAGCTGCTGCTAACTGACAAGAATGGCTGTTGGCCAACTGTCACCCAGCTTACCTCTAGGTCAGAGTCTTTGAAACCAAGAGGCAAGGTAAAGGTTTTAACAGTTTTAATTATGTTCAACTAAATAAAGGTGGGATAGGGAATTCTATACTAAAACCGAAAAGGCAAAACCACAAGGCAAGGGAAGGTCTTGTCTACCCTAATTCTAATCTTAGTGACCTAAGCAGGCAGGGCCCAAAGAAACAGCACTGGTGTCTCTGGGAGGCTGCTTCAAAACTGGTTCCAGCCAGGTTTGACCAGCACAGCTAATGGGTCTGAGGGTGGTTTGGGGGTTCTTACGGTAATCCACAGATGATCACAGGATGCCAAAAGCCAAGGTGGTCCAAGGTACCCAAGTAGAGAGAGTGTGCTTGAGATGCTGTCCACCAGGTCCCAAACTCCTCCTCCACTTGGTGCTGCTCTGTAGGTCTTGTCCACTTGCTAGAAACCACCACCACTCAGGATCCCAGGGAGTCAGGATGCAGGTCTGAGACCTCCCAGGGCTAGCAACAGTTTGTGCCAACCACTCATGGAGTCTCTCTCAGGGCACAAACAACTTCCTGCTCCTTCATTCCATCTTGGAATGCTCCAGTCCCTCCTGATAGGTCCATATAAACTATTGCTACATAAACTGCTAAATAAATCTTCTTCACAACACTATTGAGTAATAAAAATGACCTAAAAGCAAAAGGTATCAATGAAAGTTTTAATTTCAAAAAAGAATATGTGAATGAATTAATTAATTGATGCCTTTGACTATGGCTGTATCACTTATGACCCTAGAAGTACAGAGTTTCACTACAAAGTGTTACCTGCCTTTCTGCATTATTAAATATGGCAGACCATCATCCTGGAGCATGAATGTATTAGTAGAACTAATCTGCCCTGGTTGGTGGTTGATGGTGAAGTCCATCTTACCAATCAGCACCCAGGTCACAGCTATTCAGAGATCTCTTCTTAAGGTCAGGCAATAAAGCTGGACTGTGACCTTCCAGGTCCTCCATTCCATTATGTAATTATCATAGAAAGTTGGCCAATGGAGGGCTTCCACCCTCTCTGTTAAATTCTGACAATACTTACTTTGTACAGGTCACTTTCCTGGACCCTAGAAAAATCACGGTATCTCAACATTAGACTTTGAAGACCAACTAAGCCAACCCATACCTGACCAGGAAATTAACCCTGTTTCAAATCATCATCTCTTCTCAACACAAGGACCCAATAGTGAGGAATAGTCTTTTCCTCTTGAGGCAGCACAATCCACATGGGAGAGCTTTTCAGAGCCTAAGTTTGCATCTCTACACCTCTCATCTAATGCTCTGAGTTCTTCCTTCTATACCAAACAGAATGAATGAAGAAAGATCCTACTTCCACTTGGTTTTCCTTCAAATATGGGAAATGAGATCACCAGATCCCCACTAAAGTCTTCCCTATGCCAAGTGTTCCACTGATCTTCATGTGGCATGAACTTGAAGCTGTTTCCCAACCTCATCACCCTCCTCTGGACCATCTCCAGCTTACCGAAGTGCTTCCTGAGTCATGGTGCCTAGAACTTATGAGGAAGAATAAGACAAATCCAGTTCTGGCCCCCCAAGGATCAATCTTGCAAGTTTTTTTTAAATTACACAGATGGGACATATAGGTAGCGCAATGGATAGGCCTTTGCTTAGGAGGACCTGGGGCCAAATCTGGTCCCAGACACTTCCTAGCTGTGTGACCCTAGACCTTGCTACTCTTCTGTCTTAGAACTGAAACTAAGACAGAACGTAAGAGTTTGTTTGGTTTTTTTTAAGGCACATAGATAACTACAGTATCACGTAGGAATGGAATAAGTTCCCCTAACAGGAAAAACCTATTATGATCATAAGATGGGCAGAATTAAAAGGAAACTCTGAAGACATAGAACAATATCCTCATTTTATAAATAATTTAAACACGGGCCAGGGAAGTCAAGCAACTAACCCGAGGTTACACAAGAAGAATCATACACATAAAGTCAGAAAGCACCTCAGGTGCCATTAAGTTTAACCCTTACTTTACAGATGAGGCAAATGCAGTGGCATGCCCACCGTCACACAGATGGTAAACATCAGAGACAAGATTCGAACTCATGCTCGATTATGGTGCTTCAGAAAAGAAAGAAAAAGATTACAACCATGCCAATTTTCTAGTTTCTTCGTGTCCCATAGGATTCCTCCAAAACATTCTAGCATTTCCCTGTAGTCAAAGGACCTGAAGAAGTTTATGGCCAATCGTGCCCTGCTAAATGCTAGACTCTTCTGTTTTTTAAATTCCAACAATCAATTGGAGAGAGCTTTAGTTCCTTACAAAGGCTTATAGTCATCGTGGCAACGCTTACACTGATATCGATATACCTACTCCCCTTTTTAAATTAAAAAATGTTATGAGGGAGAGAATCTTGTTTGTGGAATGGACAATAGGTACCATTGTTCTCGACTGCCTTCCTACTTCATACAGTTCTCGACTGCCATCCTCCCTGCTGGCTCTGAAATACACAGAAAGTCTCCACTCATCCCACAAGCTATGAGATCAGAGGCTTGCCTATGGATTCCTCTGTACCAAAGACTTCCATCCTTCGGTGGGCTGAATAGGCAACCAACCAAATCAGAGGCTCTGAGAAGCCCCTTCCACCTCCTGCCCCCAACATTTCTTCTTTATCTAATTTAACATGCCTAAAATTCCTTGAAAAGGAGCAAAGAAAAATTTTTTTCATAATTAGAGCAGTGTAGTACAATGGAAAGAATTTGGAGTCAGAGGACCTAGGTTCAAATCCCATCTTTGCCACTTACTACTATGTAGGTCTCTGTTTCATCTGTAAAATTAAGAGTTCAAACTGGTTGGTCTTTAAGCTCCCTTCAAGATCTAAATCCAGGATTCTAGAGCCATGGCTTCCAAAAAAATACTCCTGGGAATACAAGAATACTTAGGTAGTAGGGAGACACAGGACACAAACCCCTCTACAAACTCAATCGAGTCAATGGATAGATTTCAGGACATCTGTGAACTTGGATAGGAAAAAAATATCTTTCAAGTAACCTCTAGCTGAAATTTAGCATTTCTTTCACTTATTAAAAATAGTACTTTGATGCAGGATCTATAGAACACCAGACTGCTGCCAAAAAGATCCAGACATATACACAAAAAGGGTTAGGAACCCTAGGTCTGGAGAAAAGAACTATGGTCTGGGAATCAGGGGACCTAGGTTCCAGCTTGGTCAATCATATTTGATGTATAACCCTGAGCATCATCCTTTTCCCTCCCCAGGTCTCAGTTTCCTTCTCTGTCAGATAAAGAACAGATATCTACCAAAGTCTTTTTTAAATCTCTGATTGTCTATGATTTTGATCTCCTTGAAAACATAGACTGTCATCATTAAACATATTAAGCATCTACTGTATACTAGGAATTTTGTTACGTGCTGGGAGTGCAAAGAAAAGTAAAAGACAATTCCTGTTCTCAAGAATCTCTCAGGCCAAGGCAGTTAGGTGTCTGAGTAGATTAAGAGCCAGGCCCAGAGAGATAGGAGGTTCTGAGTTCAAATGTGGCCTCAGACACTTTCTAGCTGTGTGACCCTGGGCAAGTCACTTAACCCCCCACACACACACTGCCTAACCCTTACTACTCTTCCTCCTTGGAACCAATATATAGTATTGATTCTAAGAGGGAGGGTAAGGATGTTTTTTAAATCCCTCAGGCTAATGGGAGAGACCATAAGCAAATAACTGAATGAATAAACTAAATATGGGATAGATTGGATATAAGGGTAGTGGGAAGAAAGGCATTAGGGGTAAGAGAGATTAGGGGCAGCTTCCTGTAGAATGTGGGATTTCAGCTGGAATTTGAAGACGTCAGGGAAGCTCAGAAATGGAAACAAGGGAAAATAGAATACCATACATGGGTACAGCCAATGAAAATGTCTGGAGTCAGGAGATGACTGATCTCAATTCATACTGGGCTAGGAATGCCTGATGATGCCTGTTCTGAGAATGGATTTTGATGGAGGAAAAAGGCCCTGAAATAGATAAGACAAAAATGGTCTTTCCCTTAGGACAGTTTTGCCTAAACTCATTACTAAGAATAATTAAAGGGGAAAAAAATCAAAGACAGGAAGGACACGACTTCCTGTCTGTCTTCCACTGGCATCCCCATGCTTCTCCCTCCCTTTTCTCCATCACCATTAGGAGAACTAGCCATCAGAGACCCAACTTAACAGCAATTCAACAACCAGCCAATTAACAAGCACTGCAATCTTCCTCCTCTGAGGCTCAGCTCAGCTGTCACCCCCTTCATGAAGCCTCCCATGATCTCAATCAAGTAGGACCTCTCCCTCTTCCTTCCCTTGAGGATCTCTCCTTTGTCCCATCACATCCTTATTTGTATTCTGTTTATTTGGGTGCATGCCATATCCCCCAAAGACTTGAGGAAAGAGGCAGTGCTCATTTTGTATTTTCATATTCCCAGCACTGAGCACAGAGTAGGCATGTGGTTTCAGGGACTTTTTTTTTCTTCCCCTGGTTCGGAAAATCTCCTGTGATTTTTTTTTTTATTTTAAACCCTTAACTTCTGTGTTGACTTATAGGTGGAAGAGTGGTAAGGGCAGGCAATGGGGGTCAAGTGACTTGACCAGGGTCACACAGCTGGGAAGTGTCTGAGGCCGGATTTGAACCCAGGACCTCCCGTCTCTAGGCCTGACTCTCAATCCACTGAGCTACCCAGCTGCCCCCTCTCCTATGATTTTACTGCCTTAGGGAATTCCCAAGAAAAAACTTCCTCCACCAACTTAGGTGAGTACCCAGCTCTATGACTTCTCTTCTTAGAAATTACCTGGGCACCAAGATGTAAGGTGACCCTTCCCCAGTGTCACACACCTAGTATGCGTTCAAGGACAAGACTGGAAACCAAGGTCTTTCTGACTCCAAGAATGGCCCCCAACCCTTTATGATAAGCTGTTTCTTAGCAAAATAAATAACTATTTAATGATACTTCATTGAATTGCCTTACAGCCAAAAAGGGACCTCAAGAGAGCATCTGCTTCAGGACCCCTGGTTTGGAGCAGGGAGAATATTACAATTTCCCTTCTACGGAGGAGCCAGCCAAGGACCAACATGCTCCCTGCAACCTGAATTAAGTGTCTAAAAGATTTCATCTTGATCAACGTTTTCAGACTCCAAATATTGTACAATCGATTAAGCTTTAGATGCTGCTGGGAAGCAATTTTCAGAAGGAAGATGGAAGTTTTTAAGGAGTTCTGACAAATGCATTGGAAAGAAGTAAAGTTATTGCCAGCAGACATATGCTTCTGTGCTAGTAAAACATTACTTTGCTAGTGTCTATTGTTTGGCTTCAGGAGATTTTTTTTTCTTTCCCTTATATCAAGAAGACAGGAAGGAATATTACATAAAGTTTAGAAGATTTGAGGCAATGGAAGGCATTCCCTGGCTCTTAGGTCAAATTTGACCTCAGAAACTTAAACTGTTTAACCTTTCAGGGCTTCAGTTTTCTCATCTATAAAACAAGGGAGTTGATATGGATGATCCCTGAAGTCTCTTCCAGCTCTAAATCTCATTCCTAATTAAAGACTACCTATGACTATGATCTTGGGCAATCAAGCAATTGACATGCATCATTATTATTTGTAAATTTTATTATTTATTATTTATCAAATTAAATGTTTCTAATAACAGCTAGTATTTATGTAGAGCTTTAAGATTTAAAGTGCTATATAAATATTATCTTATTTGATCCTCATAACAACTCTGAGAGGGAGATACTATTATCAAACCAATTTTACAGATTAGGAAACTGAGGAAGTCAGAGGGTATAACTTGCTTGAGGTAAAACAGTTAACTGGATTTGAACTCAGATCTTCTTGACTCTAAGTCCAGCACTCTAATTGCCTTTTAATCACCTACTTTGTTATCAGGCACTGTGATGGATGCTGGGAATATAAAGGCAAAAATGAAACAAGCTCTGTCCTCCAGGAGATCACATTCCATCTGAGGAGACAACATGTATATTTCTAAGTTCATAAAAATAAAGTAATCGAGAAGGGGGAGAGGTACTAGCAATTGGGGAGAGGCAGAATCAGAGGAGGTTTCATGCTGGAGGTGGAGGTTTGAAGAAAGATAAGAATTCCAAGAAACAGCAGGTCAAAAGGGAACAGTCAATGCCTAATCATCAGAAATGGATTGGGAGGGGCAGGATTGCAGTGCAAAGGGACGCCAAGACTTTTGGAACATTCTGTCTTAAAAAAGGTGAGAAAAGTAGGCTAGATCCAGATTTTGAAAGCAGGTTGGTCCCTCTCTTTGGGTCCCAACTTCCTTGCCTAAAAACAAGGGAGTTGGCTTGTTAGAGGTGCTTCACCATTTTTATTTGGGTCATCCATCTCTTTGGGAATCTTGCCATGTTTTTCGATGCATACAATAAAATACTAATTATATCACAATATTTCTAAAACAGGTTCATAGGCTCCAGGTTAAGAATACCTGAGCTAGATGACCTCTGAGGTCCACTTCATGATTTAATCCCATGAAAATTAAGTGGAATCACCCAGAAAGGAGCAAGACCACAAGCTGCCCCATTCAGGAAATGCTGCAAAGCCGCCCAGATTATGTTCAAAGAATGGGGGAAAGGGACATGTGTAATTGGACACCTGGAATGCCAGTTGTCCATTCCTTGCTCTGCCCCATCCTGAGGCTTAGATCAAGCTACCACTGTGGAAGTGAGGCCAGAGTGACAAGTGAATGACCACCAAGCAGCCACACTTCCCCACCCACAATAGATAAGAATAGCATCGATGACACCCGCTCTTCACAGTAATGTTTGTAGAGGACCCACTACTTTCCACATATGGTGATCTCCTTATTTGATCCTAGGACAGCCAATTTAGAGCTGGAAGGGGCTTGGAGATCATTTGTCCACCCTCCTCCTTTTTATAGATGAGGAATACAAGGAGGGGAGAAGAGTGTGGTGTGAAGGAATGGGGACATGGAGACAGATTTGCACTAGCTCATATGGCAAGTCAGTATCAAAGCCAGGATTAAAACTCAGGTTCCAGGACTCCAAATCCATTGCAACCCAAGAAGATAGATGGAATAAATTATTTTTAATCCCTACTTGACAGATGAAACTGAAGCCCAGAGAGGTTATATGCCTCAGTCAATATCACATGAAAAATTGGGAGCAAAATCAGGACTAAAACATACTGCTGGGAGGGAACCATCAATTCCTTGAAAGAAGAGAGAGGAAGGGAAGGAAAAGGAATAAGCATTTATAAAGCACCTACTATGTGAACCTAAATCTTCCTGACTCCAAGTCCACTACATTACCCACTGACAGTCCTTTGCCACCCACTCCAACACCTGCCAAGCCACAGCAACACCTGGCAGAACACCAGGACTTTGTTCCTCAATCTGTCCTTCATGGCCAAGCATCAGAACTTCCCATTCCTGAGAACCATCCCCTCCACTTTCAGAGACCGTAATATCCAGTGAAGTTAATCCAAATAGCTCACCTTCCCCAGAAACAACCAATAGGGGGAATTCCGGTTGCCTTGTGCCCTATATCCCCTTTCTTCCCCAAACCTATAAGACCCTCTATCTCCCCCCATTCAGATGGGACTCCATAGCCATCTACTGGCAATTGGGCTCCTCCTTGCCTCTCCTCTCCTTCCAGAGATTCCCCCCACCCCAGAGGACTGCCTCACCAATTCTACTGGCATCAGGTTCCCTCTTGCCACTGCTTTACCCCCACACGGGACCCTCTGGCCAATTCTCTTGGCACTGGGCCCCCTTGCTACTTCAAATAAACCCTTCTATACCACATTACTCTGGTCTCTTTGTCACTTGGGTCGGATCTCCATCAGTCACACTGACACCCATCACACCACATAGCTGTTCCAGGCTTTAGGATTGATTTGCCAGATATTACTCAGAGAATGGGCTTCTCAGGTAGGAAGAAAAAAGTGAGAAAGGTATAATGAGCCATATTTTATAGAGGAAGAAACCGAAATGTAGAGTTTAGTTTTTCATTAGAAATCAAAACTAAGACCTGGATCCTGGTGCCCAATTTTGGTGATATAACCATTAGCCTCCCTGCTTAAAAGTAGAGGTCCAACATATGACAAGCATTATCATAGCCTCTTTCATGATATAGCATCTTTCTTGATGAGAACTTTAATATTTCAAGAATTAGTGGTTTCCTCCATTTGGGTGAAATAGAAAACAGTTAGCCACTTCAACTCTATACCATCCTCTACTCTTAAATACCTGGCCTCCTTGTTCCATCCCTGCTCTTCTCCTGCCAAACTTCAGCCCTGGTTTATCCCCTCCAATACTTCTCATGAGCTACTGAATAAAGCTGGAGGCAGTCTTGCTACCAGGGTACATTAAAAATTCAATTTATTCAAACTTACCAAGGCCCTCGCTGCAGTAAAGCCTACTGACAACATCCCTCACATCTGATTCCCCTTCTCAGCAAATTCCTTGAAAGGGTCAGGTTTTATAAGGCTTTAAAGGCTAAATGGAGGCACTTGTATTATATTTATCCTAAAAGGAATAGGAAGCCACTAAAGTTGATTGGGGAGATGGTGGGCTGGACTGAGATGATGAGAGATGCAAGGCAGGGAGGCCAATGAGGAATATATTTTGAAATAATATTGAAATAATCTCTGTGATAGATGATGAGGGTTTGTGTGATAAGAGAGAAGGAGTCCTCCACATTTCACAAATCACCAATTACTGAATGGACATTTCAAACTGTATGTTCTGGAGATCTCTTAAACTCAATATTTTCCAAACTCAACTCATTCTCTTTCTCACTAAGCCCACCCTTCTTCCAAGCATCCCTATTTCAGTTAGGGATACCAACATCCTTCCAGATCCCCAGGCTCATAAACTCAGTATTATACTGGTCTCCTAACTCTCCCTCATCCCATATATACACAATCAATTGATAATCTTGCCTTTTCTATCATCTCACCCTACTGTAATTTTCTTTAAGTACAGAGCTAACCACGTGATCCCTTTACCCAATTAACTTCAGTGGTTTCCTTTTCCTTTTAGAATTAATATAAGTGCCTCCATTTAGCCTTTAAAGCCCTATACAATTTGATTCTTTTTTCTAGCCTTGTTGGACACTACTCACCCCCCACCCCCAACTCTTTCACTCTGTATTCCAACCAAATTGTCCTTCTCTCTATTCCTAATGCATAACACTAAACTCCTGTAAGAAGGAATCCTTTACTCCCATACTGCCCATTTCACTCTTAGATAGCTTCAATGGACAGCTAGGTGGTGCAATGGATAGAGAGCCAGGTCTAGAATCAAGAAGACTCAATTTTCTGAGTTCAAGTCTACCTCAGACACTTACCAGCTGTGTGACCCTGGGCAATTCACTTAACCCTGTTTGCCTCAGTTCACTCATCTGTCATGAGCTGGAGAAGGAAATGGCAAATTACTCCAGTATCTCTGCCAAGAAAACCCCAAATGGGGTCATGAAGAGTCAGCCAGGACTGAAACAATATACCAACGACAATAGGAAATTCTTCCTTATATCAAGTCTAGATTCCCTGGTTTATAATTTCAAATGCGCCTAGTCTGATCTCCTGGAGTCAAGCAAAACATGTCCCATCTCTCTTCAAATACCTGGAGATAGCTAGCTTGTTTCCCTTGAGTCTTCTATTTTCCAGGGTAAACATTCCTAGATCTTTTGACCAATCCCTGTCTAGTATCATCTCACAGCTCTTGGGGAGTCTCCTAACAAGTGCCATCATGCCAGCTTCCTGTGGTTCAGTAATGAACAATAAGTTGCATATTTGTCTTGCCCATCATTACTGCATCGTTTGCTCAATCTCCCTCTATGACTGGGTCACAATCAGTAAGACTGTTGAGAGTATTAAGTGTTTATCTTCTCTCTCCTGCCACCTGGTTGTTGATAAAGCTGAGAAGGGACAAAAATGATGTATTAGTTTGCTCTTGGAGAGCCATCGTGTGCCTTCCCCACTCATCAGTGCTACTGTATTCATCCTTCCTAAGTGACTTGTAGCCGTTGGTGGCATAAGCTCTGAGTCACATTCCCTTATGAAGACAAATGTGTTATATCATGAGTGGGCAAGGAACTAGGAGCAGAAAAAATACATATTATAATAAAAAAGCATCACTAGAGGCTTCAAGAAGACACGTCCCTTAGAAGGCTTTATACCAAAAGTACCCAGGCAGACTATTTAATAATATCAGAGAACTGCTGTGCTCTACAAGTCGTGTTGAAGGGGTTAATATTAATGGCAACCTTGAGATTTTAACACAACCACACACATGATATGCACAGGGGAAATAGGCAAATTATAGAATCGCAAATCTCAGTATGAGAAGGGACTTCAGGGACTATCTAGCCCACCTCTGAACAGAAAGCTTCACTACAGCATCTCTAACAAAATGTCATCCAACCATTGTCTAAGACCCCCAACGATGGAGAAGTCATCATCGCTTCCTCTTTCTACTTCCTACATGTTAGAATGATTTTCTTTTACTTCAAGGCTCAGTTTCTCTCTTTGTAATTTCCACCCATTGATCTTGAAAAGGACCATCTAATCCACTTTTCACATGAAGAGCCTTCCAAAATTTGAAAACAATGATCATATGCCTCCCTCATCCCTTCTCTTCTATTCTTTTCTTATCACTTCTTTTCATCAAATCTTTTCTCCAGGCTACACAAACTTTCTTATGCTGAAGGTCTGCTAAGTTTCAATTTTTCAGTCAGCATTCTGGGTATCATTGATTCCAGGATTTGTTTGGTATGTGTCCCTTCAGTCTTTCCAGGAATAAGAAAAGATCATCTCTTTGCACTCTGCCCTTGTCAGACAGTATCCAGAGTAGTGCGGTCAGTTCTGGCTACATTATTTAGGAATGACACTGACAAACTGGGGAGCACTCACCCTCCAATTCAGGATACGTGAGAATCAGTAGAAGGAATTGGGTTTCTTTAGTTTGGAGAAGAAGAGACCCAGAAGATGTAGAATTGCTCTCTTCAGGTCTCCACCACTTAGCATATAGTACCTGGCACATAGTAGGTCCATAATGAACATTTGTTGATTGATTGATTCAAAATCTGGAAAGTCCATCATGCTCTTTGTCCCAGAAGGTAGAAAAAGGAATAATGGGTGAAAGTTGTAAAGACATCCTTAAAATTTCAATGGTAGAATAAGATGCCTTAATGGGGTGAATTAAATGGGATATCCTTCTTAGATTCTATTAAGAAGGGATTCTTGTACAGATATGGTTTCGACAAGATTACTTTTTTTGTAAGTGCAATGGCTAGATCATTGGACCTTGAGTTAGGAAGACCTGAGTTCAAATCCAGCCTCAGACCCTTATTAGCTATGTGGCCCTGGGCAATTCACTGGCCACTTTCTGCTTCAGTTTCCTCATGTAAAATGGGGATAATAATAGCTCCTACCCTATAGGGTTGCTGTGAAGATCAAATGAGATGTTTGTAAAGTATTTAGAACAGTACCTGGCACATATCAGGTGTCACATAAATTCTAGCTATAATAATAATATATGAAATCCCTTGGAATTCTGACATTCTGTGATTCTGTAAGTTTTCCGTGCTCCAAGTGTAGCATTCTATCCATTCATCATGCTGTGTCTTTGAGATAGTCCCTGCCTTTAGAAGCCTACATTCAATTAGGTGAGAGAATATATACCCAGATAAATAAATATTAAAAATATCCAAAGTACTTGGGGTGGGGAGGGAATGATCAAGATAGACTTCTATAGGAGTTAGCAATTGACCTTGACTTTGAAGGAAGCTAGAGAAAGAAAAGAGAAGAGATAAATAAAGACCTCAAATGGATGCACAGGGAACTCATTGGCCAAACTGAATTTTTAAAACATCTTCTCAGAAGATGAAAAAGAGTACCAGCGTCTTACAAGAAAGTCAAAAGGAATAGAACTCAGGATGAACTATGATCGGCAGGAGAATAGAAAAATGACAAATGGGCTTTTTCCCCAATGTTGGAGACAAAAGGGAGATCAAAGAAGGGAGAAGACTAGGATCCATGATGGATAAGAAGATGATAATGGACAACCAAGAAAGGAAAGAACTGCTCGACTTACTTTATTTCTGTTTTCTCTGCCAAGAAGAATGATCTTCAAACTGAGAAAGATAAACCAACAATAATTGACAAAGAGAAGAGGAAAAGAGAAGATCTACTTCCTTTCAAAGAATTGTCAAGTCACTAGGTCTAAAACAGCATTCCTCGATACTTCTAAAAACTAGCCAATGAGAATGCTAAGTGATTTTTAAAAGATGGTAGAGAACATGAGAGGTGCTAATAGACTGGATAAAGACAACCATTATCCAAATTATGAGAGAGATGGAGACAGAGACAAGAGCGCAAATTCATACCCAAAAGGTTACTGAGCTTGACTTCAACTGCTGGCAAAAATTCTCCACTAGTGATGGGCAAACTACAGCCCATGGCTAGATGCAGCCCCCTGAAATGTTCTATCCCATCACCAGACATTATTCCTAATCTGACAAATACAATGAGTAGGATACAATACAATGAAACTTCAAAGAGTTGCCTTAGAAACAGACTGACAGATAAGCATTTCCTTTCCTCTGGCCCCTCTTTAAAAGGTTTGCCCATCACTGCTCTAGAGCATATTACTTAAGGAATGTTAGTGAACTACTAGAAAGAGAAGCAATGATTACTAAGAACCAGCATGGCCTCTTCCATAAAAGACAAGTTGCTTTCCTTTTTGGGGAAAGGTTATTGAGTGAAAGAAGACAGAAATGTTGTAGCAAGAATATTCCAAGGTCTTCAGAAAAGTATTGACAAAGTTTCTGATGCTCTTCTTATAGATAAGATAGATCATGTAGAGTTAGATATATTTGGAACCAGCTGAATGAGCTGAATTATTCCTGAGATGATGTCATCATGGAGAGAGATTTCCAGTAAAGTGTCCCAAGAAATTGGTAATTGTTTATATGTCATTGAAAAATTTTATCAGTGACTTTGATGAAAGATCGAAACAGAAGTGTTGCCAGTAAATGTCTGACCTGCATCTCTCCAAATCCCTTAATAACCCCCAAACCTCCTCTTTCCTGTCTTATTAGGCCTCATTCCCTAACATCGACTCTTTGGTCCAGTGACACTGGCTTCTTGGTTGTTCCATAATCAAAACCCTCCATCTCACAGCTCTGTTTTTTTTTTCCCTCTTGCTTTATCCCATGCTTAAAATGCTCTCTCTCTTTCACTATGCCTACTGACTTCTCTACCTTCCTTTAAGTACCAACTAAAATCCCACCTTTTACTGAAAGCTTTCCCCAACCCCTCTTCAATCTGGTGTCTTCCCTCTATTAATTACTAGCTATTTATCCTATATATAATTTGTTTTGTATATATTTGTTCCCACATTGTCTCCCCAATTAAATTGTAAGCCTCCAACAAGCAAGGTACTACCTTTTGCCTCTTTTTGTATCCTCAGTGCTTAACACAGGAATAGGCACATAGTAGGTGCTTAATAAAGGTTTATTGATTGATTGATTAATCTGCATTAAAAGCAACAAAACAATGAATCAAGGGTTAATTTATGGTAGCTTTATTCTAACATACTGAAATGTACCTCCACTTTACCTCAGCTTCTAAGACTCACTTGTTTCCTTTCAAATTCTGCTCCTACCTGAAGCCTTTCCTGATGTCCCCCTCCCCTGCTAGCATCCATTCCCACAAAATTACCATGTCTCCACTTTATACATACTTATCTATGCATGTGTATTTTTTCCCAAAGGAATGTAAGCTCCTTGAAGGCAGAGTCTCTCAATTTTTCTCTCTATCCCCAGCACATAGCTGTCACCTAATTAAAGATCACTAGGAGGGATACTAAAACATAGAAGACATGATTGAGCTGGTGGGAAGGGGCTGGATCAGGGATATGCCTGATCAATGTGATGAATTCCACAAATCAGCCTGAAGAGATTATAGGGCAGTGATGGCAAACCTTTTAGAAATAGAGTGCCAGTCCCACCTCCACCCCACCCCCCAGACTGAATACTGTGCCTGCCCGCCTAGACTGTGTGCTGTGCTCCCCCTGCCCACCAAGTGCCAGGAGTGCTGTGTGCACCCCTCCCCCCTTATCCCACATGGGGAGGGGAAAAGCACTCTCTTTGGGCTGCTGGGCTGAGGAGCAGGTAAAGTGAGGAATGTCCTCAGTGAGTGTAGAGAGGGAGGGGAGCTGGAGCACTCTGCTCCTCTCGAGCTCTGCCACCTGTGAGCTTCCCATCATACCCCCTGTGCACTCCCATTGGGTTGCTGGGCAGAAGAGCAGGTGATTTGAAAAAATGTCATCAAAAATAAAATGCCTTGAGTTTGTGTGTATATGTCTATGTGATTTATCCACATTGAATCTCAGACTAAGAATGCAGCAGTAACATTAGGCAATTCTTAAATTCTCTTAGCCTCAATTTCCTCATCAGTAAAACAAGAGGGACTCAATAACTTCTAAGGTACTAGTATCTTCTAGCTTAGAATCTCTGATACTATGAAGTGGTTGGAAAATAATCAGAGAGAAGAGTGGGGCTTCTATCCCTCACCCCATAATGGAAGCCCCCCAAAAGACAGAGCCAGACTCATCATTTAGAGCAAAGAGTTCTTCCTAGGTGCAGAGTAGTTACTCAAAAAATAGGTGGTACAGTGGATAGAACACTGGGCTTGGAATCAGGTAGATTTATTTTCCTGAGTTCAAATCTGGCCTCGGATACTCACTAGCTTTGTGACCCTGGGCAAGTCATTTAACATCTTTGCTTCCATATAAAATGAGCTGGAGAAGGAAATGGCAAACCACTCCAGTATCTTTTCCAAAAAAATCCAAATGGGGTCATGAAAAGCGAGACCTGACTGGAAAAAATGATTCAACAATAAATAGAAGAATTTGGCAGCATACTTAAAGGGAAAGAACCTCAGACAGTATAGGGTCCCATTCCCTTCATTTTACAGGCAATTGAGACACACAATAATAAATAATAGCTAGCATTTATAGAGCACTTTTAGATTTACAAAGTACACTTACTTATATCATCTCATTTGATCTTCACAACAATTCTCTTAGGTAGGGGCTACTATAATCTCTATTTTACAGATGGGAAAACTGAAGGAAAGAATAGGGAAGTGACTTGCCCAAAGTCATACAGGTAGTAACTAGCAAGAGCTAACATGTGAATCCTCTGGTGCTGAAAGCAGTGCCCTTCCCACTTTCCAAGAATAATCATTGTTTTTTGATGGGATATTTGCAGAGAAATGGAGAGGGGGAAAACTAGGACACTGCTTGAAACAAGGGCTAGCCACATTAACACTTCCCCAGCTCCATCACTGCTGAATTTAAATAACCAGCATGGAGCATCAGGGATTGGCTGGAGCTTTCAGGATGGCAGCTACAGCATCTAAGAGGGGTCCTCAGGCAGTGCTGGGTTTGAGATATCTTCTCTTCCCCAAAAGCAGGCAGGAATTTAGCAATGAAAACTTTCCCTTTCTCAAATAAGGCAGCTTACTGCTTCCAGGCAGTTATCCCTGGTTTTAGGAAACAGCATTATACATTATGCTAGTAAGGAAAAGAGAGAAGGAGATTGATTGAGGGAAAGGAAAAGAAAGGAGAAAGAGAAAGATGGAAAGGATGAAAAGATATGGGAGGAAGGCACAAAGAGAAGAAACAGAGAAAGGGGAGATGGGAAGAGAAAACAAGATGATAAGAAGGGAAGGGAAGAATGGAGATAAGGGAAGAAGGAAGAGAGAAACAATAAAAGAAGGGGAAGAGAGGGAAAGGGAGAGAGGAAGAAGAATATGAGAGTAGAGAAAGAGATGAAGGAGAAGAAAGAAGAAAATAGCAGAGAGAAGAAGAAGAGGAAAGAAGAGAGAATTAGAAGGAAGAAAAGGAGGAGAAAAGAAAGAGAGAGAAAAAGAAGAGAAGACAGCAAATGGCATAATGAGAAGAATGTCAGACGTCATTTTAAAAATTAAAAGTATAACAATGTAAAGAATTGCCAGGGAGGGGAAAAAAGATGCCCCAATATTTATTCATGCATTTGGTATGCACACTACTATTTTTCACTCACTCTGTATGCACATTGAGTTTTTCTACTTAGGACCCTAATCCTTTCCTCATTTAGTGTACATCTCAGTGATTTAATATTGAGAGAAAAGCCTTGATGTGTTCATTTCCTGGCATTAACATTAGCCTGCCAGGGGATGTGGCCTATCTCAGGTCTCTCCCTACTCCAATCTATCCTCCATTCGGCCACTAAGTGATTTTCCTAAAGTACAAATCTGCTCATGTCATCCCTCCTCTACTAAATAAACTCTAATAACTCCCTGTTGCCCTCAGTAGCAAATATAAAATGCTCTGCTTGCACTCGAAACCCTTCATAAGTGATCCCCTCCTACCTTTCTGGTCTTCTGACACCTCACTCCCCAATTTATATTCTTCAGTCCAATGACAGTGGCCTTCTGGTTGTTCCATGAACAAGACACTCCATCTCCCAACTATATGTATTTCCTCTGAATGTTCTCCATGTGGAATATGTTCTCTCCTCTACTCTCCTTGGCTTCAAGTCCCCCAAATCTCTCTTTCTATAGTTAGTCTTCCCTAACCCCTCTGAATTCCATTGCCTTCCCTCTCTTAATAATTTCCTATTTATCTTGTCTATACCTTACTTTGCACATATTTGGTTGCACGCTTTCTCTTCCATTAGATTGTAAGTTCCTAGAGGACAGGAATTGTCTTTTGCCTCTTTTTGTATCCCCAGTCGAGTGTCTGGGTACAATAGGAGGTGCTTAATAAATTATTGATTGATTAATGTGTGAAACTGACTAGATTTAGAATTAGAGGACTTGGGTTCTAATCCTGACTAACCACTTTGCCACTAGCAAGCTTCTCTGGGTTCCATTTCTTGAAATGTCAAATGAGAAGGCTAGATGCTAGATCTTCTAACCTACAAGTTTCTAAAAGAAGAGAGTAATAGGAAAGAAGAGAGAGAAGAAGAGTGAGAGGAAGTAAATCTGGAAAAGAGGAAAAGAAAGGGACACAGAGGAAGAGATAAAAAGCAGAGTTTACAAAGGAATGTGGAAAAGAGAAGTATGTGAACTTGTCTTCCCATTCAGTTGCCTTCCCTCCAAATGAGACAGAAAATCAGAAATAAAACAGCCATTAAGAGCTAATCTCTCTCTCTCCTCCACTCCTCTCCTGGGCACACATGTACCAAAAGAGGTTGTAGATTCTGAGCCCCATAGATCAAACTTTATGCCCCTTCACCTTCCACCATCTGTGCCTATAAATCCCACTGTCTTAAGCTAGGCAATTGGCCCCTTGGGTGGGGAGATAGGATGAGATGAGGGTGGCCCAACAGGAATCCAAATACTCAGCCCCTCCACCTGCCCTCCCCAGCAACAGCAGCAACATCGCTTGATCTAGAAATAAACCTCTTCATTAGTGGCCCAGATGGTCTCCTTAAGCTATCCTAATTTCCTGGCAGGTGACCACCGCTTGAATGTTGTCTCTTTGCGCGTCTATTCTACAGAGACAGCCATAACTATGTGTGGCGGTATATTTCCATAATGGCCTGGAACAATAGAGGAGGGTGGCCGGGAGCCAGAGAGAATTAGTCTTTATTGCTAAAGGCAGCTGATGAGTTTGGACGGGTGTTTGATTCCTAAGCAAAAACCCAGATCCCGCACACTGGCAAAGTAGCAACAGAAAGTCATGGGCAGATGCTTGATCCTTTGTCCCCATTCTGCTCTGGCCCATCTGAGCCCCCATCTGGAAGACTCAACAATTAGCTACATGGGTGTCTCAGGCTCCAAACTAGGTTCCAGCTTATAAACTTCTTTTTGTCCTCTCAGGCTGAAAGAGAAGACATTGTCAAAGGGGGCAAGAGAGCAGCAGCTCTAGAATCAGAGGACCTGGGTTCAAATCCTTTCTTATTGCCAACTACCTGTAACATCTTGGACAAGCAACTTAGCCTTCCTCAGTTTCCTTATCTGTAGAATAAAAAAGGATTCACTAAATGACTACTAAGTTTCTTTCCAGTTCTAGATCTTTGATCTTTCCCTGAGAAGATCCCTTCCCTAGGAAGAATCCCCCTTAGAAGCACCATAATTCCTTAAGGATCTAGAAGAAAAATGGAATATTTAATCTCATGTCTCACTCATCGATTTCCAAGAACTTCTATCTTTGAGGACAATCTCCTTTCAACAATCAAACTTAGTCCAAGACTCCGGGACCGAAAAGGATTCACAAGACTTGTTCTACTTGGGTAGCACTATGGCTCATCCATGAAGGAGAAAAGATTACAGCTTTCATGCACATCAGAACTTGGCACATTCCACAACAAAAGGACCACAGTCCACAAATTTGTGGTACGGATCAGATAGAGAAGCGTTGTTACAAAACATAGTAAGACAAGAGTTCATGTGATTCATCTCTTTATTCTATGAGCCAAGAGAGCTCTAAATGCAACCAATCACCTATCAATATATATATATATATATATATATATATATATATATATATATGGTTGGAATGGGAAAAAAGAGGGCAGTAATTCCAGGGCTTGGAGGTGAGGCAAGGGCTTATTAATCTATAATGGACTACAGAGCAGTAGAGAAAGGCAACTTTATTTTATTCTACAGTATGCTTAGCAGGAGAATGAAAACATGTATCAAGAGACTGAATACAACTATTCATTTTATAATGAATGGAGGCCAGTTCAAAGATGAAGTCAACTAGGCGAAGGAAGATATGAGGTCCCTCTTTCTTGCCTCCACATATAATAATAATAATAATAATAATAATAATAATAATAATTCCCTTTTCTTAATTTTTTATTGCCATGCAAAACACATTTCCATATTGGTCACTGTTGTAAGAGCATGCTCATATATAACCAAAACCCCAAAATAAAACCAAAGACACACTGATGTGAAAGACGACTCCAATGGTTCTTTCTCTGGAGGTGGAGAGCATTCCCAGGCATACGTCCTTCAGGATAATCCCAGATCATTGCATTGCTGAAAGTAGCCAAGTTTTCACAGATAATCATCATCTAATATTGCTGTTATTGAATAACACTACTTCCAGTCTGCTCACCCTCATCCCCCAGTAATTCTGTAGCTTATTAATAAATGGAACCAAATACCTTGGTCAACAGCTAAGCAGAATAACCCCAATATTTTTTCTCCAGACACTGGGGAAGAATAGAGCCTCAAAATGAATGATTTTTTAGAAAACATCAAGGAAACCCCCATTCCTAGCCCCAGTGATAGCTACCCAGCTCAGGTTTGTGATGTGTTTCTTTCATATTGCCTATGATGAGGGCAAGCCCCCCAGGGAAAGAAGAACAGTGCTTGAGTCAAGAATCAATTGAGTGTAAACCAGACTAGGTCAAGTTTAGAAATTGGATTTCTCAGGTGCGAGTAGAAGAGAAGAAATCAAAGACTGAACTAAGGATAAGTGAAATAAAATTATGAAATTGGATTTCTTGGATACAGGAGTGGTGGTTCAGCTTGGGAATGATGGTATTAAATAAAGGGATGGTGAAATTCAGAAAATGGCAACAAAGTGCACATTTGTCTGACTCAACCTCCTTCCTCAAACCTTTGGCCTTTTAGAGAAATTTATGCTCCTATTCGGTTATGACATATTAGGATGGTCACAAGTTTGATCTTCCATATCCTCAGTCTCAACTTACCCATGATGGTAAAACAGGATCAGACAAAAGTAACTTTTGTTGCAACAGGAAACATGCCTCAAGAATCCTAAAGAACTTAGTTTTCTCATATAAATAGTACCAAGTGTACTACTATTATTACTACTATTGCTACAGCTACTACTACTGCTACTGCCATTGCCCTTTGCATCATGGTGATAAAGGTTTTCTTTTAAGGTCTTCTTACTCATATTTTCCCCTAGACTCTTAAAAGCAAGAGTGTCTTTAGATCTACCACATATCATGGACCAGAAAAATTCATTAAAATGGTTTGCTTCACAGGGCAGCGAGGTGGCTCAGTGGATAGAAAGTCAGGCCTAGAGACTAGAGGTTCTTTACAAAGTATTTTCCTCATAATCTTGTGCTTAATCAATGCTGTGGACCACAGAGCTTCCTTGTCAAAAAGAAGGAGGCTTCAACTTGGAGAAGAAACAAGTGACTATCATGGCAGCCTTCTAGGATCTGAAGGGTTGTTTTGTGGAAGAGGGATTCATTTTGTCCTGCGTGGCCTCAGGTGGCAGAACCAGGAACAGTAAGAGTAAGTCAAAGAGACCAATTTAGGCTCAAGGTCAGAAAAAAAATGTTCCTAATAGTGATTTTTTTTTAAATTTACCCAAAATGGAATTGACTGTGTTGGAAGACAGCAGACACTCCTTCACTGAAGGCCTTGAAGCAAAGACTCCGTGAAGACTTGAGGTTTTAAAGAGGGAATTCTCAACTTGTTATGAGTTAGACTAGAGGTTTTCTGAGATTTTCTGTGTCTGTGAATACTAGGAAATGTCACCACAAGAAGGCCTGAGCTCTGATACAAGGAGGGTTAGAATAAGCCTCAAAGGTGGGCTATACCTTGTCTTCCTAATCTTTGCTGAAGTCTTCGCTAGATTGTCTTTGAGTTCAACTTTTCAAAGGAGTCCTACAAAAAACAGGAGGCCTCCAGCCAAGGGTATTCATGTCATCCTCCAAATATCAGTTTAGTCAGACAGAAGAGCCATAGAAATAAAACCCAGATGGCCCAGGCTACTCAGATTCAATGGGCTCATTTCAATGAAGGATGGACCAACAAAACCAAAGGCTCCAGCCTCCCCACCTGCTGTAGACTATTCATTCTGCTCTCCTTCAGCTGAGCCAGTCTTTCATGGCTAAGAGTTTAGACACCCATTCCCTGCTCCCCAACAACACAGTCACATCAAACTCCTACCCATCAATGAGTCCTGGGGCAATGGATTGTGCAGGCTTTGCAGAAACCTACTGTCAGTCCTCCAGTCCCACCATAAACCCTGCCTGTAGCAATGGGGCCATTAACACTGGCTGGAGTCTTAGATCTTCCAGGGAAGCATGAAAGCAAAATTGCTTCATATCTTAACCAGATGGGGTTGGAGGAACCCTTGGGGCTTTGGGAATAGAGCACACAACTAGGAAACTAGGAAAGTAAACTCAACAGAAAATTGGGAAGACCAACCCAAGCAGGAGATTCATCTGACCTTGCCAAGAAGCTAAAGAATATACAAACCCATCTTAAGGTTTCAGATTAAGAGAAACAGGAGCTCTAGAGTATTTAAAACTGTCAATGACTCTTCCAAGAGATCAAAATTTAGTCAATAATCCACTACGTGCTAGGCACTGTCCAACCCAAGCACTGGAGTCTTGTCAATAGAGTCTTATCAACTGACCTCATGGTTCTAGCCTACTCTTCCCAACCACCATCCCCTCTCTCACATTATTATCCCAAGGATACATGAATATGTCTGGATAGATGGGATTTGCTTAAAGATATTACTCATTTTTTGAAAGTTCTAGATTTAAGGCATCCAAAGCTCCAAAAATGTTTCCCAATCAAAGCCATGTCTTTGTGGCATGTAAAAGATATCCTTGAGGACATAATGCACACAAGACCGGTGTCCCACTTTGGTTTCCCTGTATTGCTGGGACCTGGGACCTGGGTCTGAGACCCAGTGACTCCAAGCCCCTTCCTCTCTCCTTCCTCTGTGACTTTATCATAGGATCATAGATCTAGAGCTACAAGGGTCCTCCAAGGCTTTCTCCTCTAACCCTTTCATTTTACAGATTAGGAAACTGAGATTCATGAGGTTAAGTCCAATCAAGATGACCTGCTTCCTGTTTCCCATATGTAGCATTCCATTTCCCCTCTTGGCATGCCCCATGTCTAGAACAACCACTCTTCTCTCTATCCTCCACCTCAAAGAAACCCTAGTTTCTTTCCAAGTTCAGGAGAAGCCTTTCCTGATGCTCCCAGATACCAGAACCCTCCCTCTCACAATCACTTCTTCTAGTTTTTCAATGTCGTCGCAAAACTCCAAAATCTATTTTCTCTCTCTTTTTTAGGCACCTATATATGTATGTGTAGTCTCTACCTCTCCTCTACCAATCCCTTGATAGACCATAAGCTGCTTGAGGGAAGCCTCCAGCTGGAATAATAAATACAGCACCAGGTCTGGAATCAGGAAAGACTGAGTTCAAAGCCAGACTCAGGTGCTTACTAGTTGTGTGACTGAGCAAGTCATTTAACCTTATCTGCCTCGGTTCCCTTATCTATAAAAAGGAGATTCTAATAATAATATGAGAATAGGGTTGGGAGGCTCATTTGAGATCATTTGTAAAGCACACTGCTCTGTAAATGCTAGCTGTTTTTATTTTTGGCTTTGGATTTCCAGGGCCTAGGATACAGTAGGTGATTAATAAATGCTTGTCAATTGCTTGATTGATTAGGAATGAAAGGGCTCTGGTTCTTCTGAGATGGAGGGAGCTCATTTCATCAAGGGAAAGGATCTCCTTACCTTGTCTCAGGAAGCCTTCCTATGGTCTCAGAATAAATGAAGGGGGTCTCCCAGGGCCTGGATTAACACTCTCTGAGTCTTTGACACCTAATCCAAACCATCTGCAGAGAGAGTAAGTGGAGGCAATCTTTCACAGTATAATTTTGTACAATAGCATCCCTCTCCAAGGAAAGAGATGCTGAGAACAAATGTCTAAATCCCTCCACTGATCCGGCCTGAGAGTGCACAGAAAATGACTTTCTCTTGGCTATGAGAAGCCAGGTGGGATAGTGGGCAGCGAGCTAGTCTTACAACCAGAAAGAGCCAGCTGTGACTTTGGCCAAGTCAGGGTCAAGTGTCTCTCGGGGCTCTCTCTAAGATTAAGAGTTGCAGAGCCCTGCAGTAGTTGAAAGAGTTTCCTTACCTGGGAATTCTCGGTACCAATGAACTCCAAGATCTTTCTCCATCCCCATGGAGAGGCGGTTTGAGACTCCAGAGGGGAAAACCGTAAGTAATGGGGGTTTTTGGTTTGGGTTTTTGGGTTTTTCCAAAAACACAATTCTTTAAGACAAGCCATGGCTCAGGTACTACGCAATCTTTCCCTCATCCTCCACCTTGCTGGGATCACAGGAAGCCTGGAAGGCCTTTGAGATGCACAGGTTTGATTGCCTTCCCAGGAGAGGAGAGCTCAGACGGCCGAGTCTCCTCTTCAGGCAACAGTTGTGAGGATCTCCTCTTACTATGAGAATATTTTTGCTTCCTTCTGATCCTGTGTCGACAGAGCCCATGTGGGCGAGTGACTCAAGCGGGCAAGTATAATGTGCCTTCGGATTTTTAGAATCAAAACCATCTTCAGTGGGGGAGAAGCAAAGTGAAGGCAAGGGTTGACTTTAAAAGGAAATTCTGGGCCCACTAAGGTACAGGTGGGCTGGAGTGCTCAGGATTGCACACAGAACAACAGCCAAATCCAGTGATTTGCTGTAGGGCTTTGCCCTCGCTCCTCTGAGCTCAGATTCAGAAAATACTTTTTTCACGTTTCCAAGACAGCTTTATCACCTACATCAGGGAAATGGGACATCCAATGTTATCCCATTTTATAGATAGCTTGCTCAAGGCCGCCTCGCTAGCAAAGCCAGAGATTGAACCCAGATCACCAGTCTCCAAAGCCATTATTCTCTCCTCCATGGCCCACTAACAAAGGGACTCAATTGGGCCTCGTATCTTGAAGGGAAAGTCAGACCTTATTTAGAGCTTTAAAAATAGACAGCAGAGGCAGCTAGGTGGTTCATTGGACAGAGATCCAGGCCTAGATATGGGAGGTCCTGGGTTCAAATTTGACCTCAGACACTTCCTAGCTGGGCAAGTCACTTCAATCCCATTGCTTAGCTCTTACCACTCTCCTGCCTTGGAACCAATACTTAGTCTCAACTCCAAGAAAGAAAGTAAGGCTTTTAGAAAAATAAAATAAAAATAGACAGCAGCCCACTAAAAGATTTATTAAGCAGCCCAATTCCCAACCAGCCCTCCAGGATCATCATCATCATTGTCATCATTGTCATTTCATCAACCAAAAATACACAAGCTCCTTTCCAGTAAGGGTTTAGTAAATACTTGTTAAATGACTGATTGAATAACCGACATTTATATGCTGCTTTTAGATTTTCTAAATGATTTTCATTTATTACTTCCTTTGATCCTCAACAATCCTATGAGTTAAGAACTCTGGGTATCCATGACCCCATTTTACAGGTAAGGAAACCAAGGCCAAGAGAGGAAAGCTAAGATTTTCCTGTGGTTGAAAGCAAGTCTTCCTCATGCCAGTTTCAAGGGTCCATCCTCTGAGCTACCCAACCTCCCTGGAAGAACTCTACAGGCATTAAATGTTTATCTAGTGATCTAAGACCAACCCTTCTATATAGGATAATAGATTAGGATAATAGGTCTCAGGATCTCAGGGAAGGGAACTCAGAGGCCATGTGGTCCAACCCCTTCACTTTAAAGATGAGGAAGTTGATGCCAAAAAGATAGTAAGGATTACTTTGCCTCTTTCTGCTTTGTCTAGGGGGGTAGCACTAGTAAACCACCAGCCTGCTCCCACCAAAACTTTCTTCTGTGCCTGGGACAAAAAATGGAAGACGTATGGAGGATGGGGGTGAGGAATGGAAAAAAGGCTCTGGTGAGGACATGGGTACCAAAGTGGAGAAGATACCCCCTAAACCAGGAGAGTGGAGTTTTACTTAAATGGCATTCGTTTTGGCATCAGAAGATCTGGTTTGTATATTTACTTCCTGTATGATTTGGAGCAAGTCTCTAGGTCTCAGCTTTCTCAAAGGGAAAAATGAGAGGATTTTCCTAGATGAGCTCTCAGGTCCCTTCCAGCTCAAGAGAGGAGAGAGGAACCAGGGGAGAGGGAGAGAGACAAATTAGCTACACCGGGTGCATTATAATGACCAATACAGTGTCTTCTGCAGGGATGACTGGGATGATGGCAGGGAGAGACAGCCCTGGACCAAGAGCAGTTTGTCAGACTCCTGAACTCCATCATCAGCCTCTGGGGCCTCTTACACCCACACTAGGCCCAGGGAATGATTCAATCTACAATAAAAGAATCCTGTCAACCATAGATTCTATGACTCCTTCCCTCCCTCAATAGGAAATCTGGAGGAACTAGGGCTGTGATTCCAACCTCCTTCCCACCCTCTTCTACCCTCTGAAGATTAGTTTGCCAATAAATTTTCATTTATGGAAAGCCCAGCCCGTTTACTGCCCAATGATGGATGGTTCTTCTCTAAATGGTGAGTAGAAACACAAGATTGAAGATTCAGAAGGGGCCTTAGAGGCCATCTAGGAGGTCACCACCTCCTAGTAAAAAAAAAAAAGAGGAAGAAGCCAAGAGAGCCAAGTGACCACCCAGACCAGAATTCTATCACTTGTTTTAAGGCCTACATACAGGGTCAGCCTTAAGGATCATTGGGGTAAATGGCATTGCAGAGTACCAGGAAAGACCCATCTGTTCCCTGCATTTCCCATGGCAAAGCTTTCAATTAATAAACATTTATTAAGTATCTACTATGTGCTAGCACTGTGCTAGGTGCTCCGGACTCAAAGAAAGGGGAAAAAGACAGGCCCCAGCACTCAAGAAGCTTAGAGAACTAATGGGGAAGACAACGTGTCAATAGAAGTGAAAAGCAGGGGTGAGGGTTCAGGGGCAGATAAATTCCTGAAGCTGGCTGAGAAATGAAGAGATTTACCCTGTCAGTGCTATTTATCAATCAATATCAGACTCCCTCTTTAAATGGGGGATTTGGGAGGTACTCTCCAATCAGCCTGCTAGCTAATAAACTTATTTCTGATTTCTTCAGCTAGACTGAGCGGTTGTTATAGAAGAACAAGTACTGTAGGCAACATTTCTTTGTATCTCCAAAATATAGCACAGGGATAACCCTCTAGCTACACATTCAATAAATATTTGTTGAATGAATGGATGCACGAATTCATGATTGAATGAAAGGATAGATGGATGGACAGATGGATGGATGGATGGATGGATGGATGGATGGATGGATGGATACATGGCCCTTTGCAGTTTTCTGTTTCAGTTTGGTTGTTCATCAGCTTTAGAGCTAGAACAAAAACTGGGAAACATCCGATTATTCTCAACATTTTATAGATGAGAAATCTGCAGTACAGAGAAGAGTTATTCAAGGTCAATACATCAGTGTCAAGGATCTATGATTTCATAGGTGTGAGAACCTGCTCCCACCCGAGATTAGACTCATCTAATGGATGAATGTTAATGGATTAACCTTACTCAAAGTAAGCAGCAGAGCCAGCACCTGATCCCAGGTTGTCTTATTCTAGGTGCACGCTATTGCCATAATACCAAAGTTACCAACTGTCTTCTGCCAACACTGTATAACTTCTCATCACTTCCTTCTTCGTGGGTCCCACAATGGACCTGGATATTATTAAAGGGGAAAATGAGCAAGAAAAACCCTTGCAGAAGGGATCATTCCTCAAGAGATAATAAATGGATCAGGATGTTTCCCCAAAGGACCAGTCTTTTTTGAGTCAGGTCAGGAACACGTGACTGGTTCCTTGCTTTCCCCCTTCACTGGAGGTAACTAGAGAGGGACCATTTGCCTCATCTCTCCCCACCAACTTTGGAGATGAGAACATCCATTCATTAGTCATGAATGTGTATCAGTCAGGTACCTGCCCACATCACCATCCTGTAGTAGTAGACTACAGGGCACTAACCACCTGCTTACAAGAAAAAGGAATCATAAATAATACGTTCTCATCCATCTACAAAACAGAAACTAACTCCACATGCTACAGAGTCTCTTTTTCTTGGAGATAAAGTCTACATTCAATAAAACATAATCCCTTAAGGGCAGGGGTTGCCATTTTTGTCTTTGTCACCTCACTACTTAAGCCAGGGCTAGTCCCATTTTTCAGAGCCCGTATCCATGACCTGATTATCATAGGGACCTCTCAAAGAGGAAACATCCCCTACCAAGGCAGATTGCTACTTCTCTGCAGCTTAGTCTTAGAGAATTATCTGGCACACTGAGGACTTAAGAGACTTGCTCAGGGGTCATTCAATATGTCAGAAGTCGGACATAAACTCAGGCGATCTTTAATCCAAGGCCAGCCTTCTCTCACAGAATCCCATGATCACAGATTTAAGAGCCGAGGGGACTTCGAACTCCAAACCCCCTCATTTTATAGATGAAGCCAAGGGAAGTTATTTGCCATGACCACAGACATAAAGGTTGCAAGTATCAGAGGCAGAATTTGAACCCGAGTCTGCTATGTTTAGGGCAGGAGTTCATAATCTGGGGTCCGTGTGAATTTAGATAGTAAAAAATTCCATCTTTGTTTTCACTAACCTCTAACTGATATTGAGCATGTTTGTCAAATATGCTTGTCGGCAACAAAACCTTATTCTGAGGAGGGGTCCATAGCTATCACCAGACTGCCAAAGGAGGCCATAATACCAAAAAAAAAAATTTTACCCCTACTTTAGTGTCAGTGACTTCCCCCCTCCCTGTGGTACAGTTTTGTTTTTCTATTCACCACATTAATCTGCCTCTCTGCCTGGCACACAGTAGGCATTTTTTTTTAAAATAAATACTTGATGGCTTAAAGGGCTACCAGGAAGCAGCAATCCCAGGAGGGGCTGAAACAAGGCTGCTCAGAGAGACCCTAAGCAGCTTAAGGCCCTGAAACTTTAGCTTCTCCAAAGACTGAAAAACACCATCATCTGAGGCTGATTCAGTCCAATCTGTTTCCTAAACCTGCCCAGCCGATTCCTTCTGCCTGCCAAGGCTTGAACCCAGAAGGCACACGCTCAGAGAGGTTCACTCAGGACCTTTTGCACACAGAATGAGGCACAGAACGAAGCAGGATCAGGACTACAACTTAATGTGTGGCCCCTGTTAGAACACAAGCATGACGATGATAATAATAATAAAATAAGCCTCCATCTTACAAGTCAGAGAACAAATGGCCTGTTTCCAGGAGGAGAGCTTGGAACATTCGGCTGATGGATGAGCTGGAGAGATTTCACCCAGGGAGGCGACTCCAAAAAGCAGCCCTGAGGCAGTGAGGAGGGTTTGCAGCCCTGACTGAATCCAATTAAACAGGCTGAATCCTGGCCCCATGGCCACCAATTGCTGCAGGGGCTGTTGGGACAACTCCCTGCTACTGATTCATCATCCCATCCCAGGCATTTCTCACCTGTTCCCAAATGGCACATTCTGCCCCCCAGTGTGATTACTTCTGGGCATCAGGCTAGGTCACAGCCTCCACCTTATGCCGAGGCAACAAATGCCAAGCTGGGGAGGGAGCGGACTGTCTTGTTGGGAAGTTGGCGTGGCAGAGATCCAGAGGACATTCGAGTCCCCTTCTCCTTCTATAGATGTATCAGAAGAGAATGTTCACCTGGCAAAGATCAGAGGGTCACAAGTTGGGAACTGGAAGGGCTCTCAGAGGTTATTTACTCCAACCTCTTCATTTTGTAGCTGAGGAAATTGAGGCAGAGAGAGAGAGAGAGACTGTGGATGGGTGATGCTAGGCCTACAGTCAGGAAGAACTGAGTTTAAATTTGGTCTTGTATTGGCTGTGTGACCCTGGGACACAAATCTGCCTCGGTTTCCTCATCTGGAAAATAAGCTGGAGAAGGAATTGGCAAATCACTCCAGGAAAGAAAAACCCAAATGAGATCATGAAGGGTAAGACAAGACTAGAATGACTGAATAATAAAAGATGGGCAAGTCTGCAGTTTTTAATATGCACCATCAACATTCTGACGGATGCATGGTCTTGTGTCTGTAGGGAAAGCCACTATGGCAGAGTGGAGGAGACTAACCTCAGGATGTGAATAATCTGAGCTCAAGTCCCTTTTCTGACTCATACTGGCTATGTGACTTTGGGCAAGTCACCAGCTCCCAATGAGTGACCCAAGCAATTGTCAAAGGCTAGAAGTTACATACCCATTGGTCAGTAATAATATTGTAAAGATTAAAGTTAATATGCAATAACTATTATATTTAATGAAGTTTATTAATGATAACTAAAGTAAAAAAGTTAGCTAACTCAACACCATCACGAGAGAAGGGGGGGGGGGTGGGTACCAGAATTTATAAACAAAAAATGTAAGCATACACGTAAACGGAAAGGAAAAGGGTGCTGGGTAATACAGAAAGGAATTCTGGGGAACTTAGTTTAAAAGGTACAAAATTCTCTAACTATACAATATTAACATTCCCAGGTCCTGGCATAGTTTCTCTGTGCCAAGTAGGTACTTTATTCGTGTTTGTTGACTTTCCTCATCTATAAAATAAGAAAGATATTCTCTGAGCTCCTTTTTGGCTCTAAGATTCCAGGAACTTAGCACAACACCTCTGTACATAGATGATGCTTCCTAGATGTTTAATGAGTTTCCTCCTCTGTAAAATGAGGGGTTGGACTAGAGGACCTCAAGGTCCCATTCAGCTCTAGAGCTACCAAGGCATGACGGTCTCCATGGTCATCATCACTCAATGTCCTTTGTGGAATATAAGCTCGATCCATTTCCCTTAGTACCTGACTATATACCGGAGGGACACAGCTTGGTTCTAGCACACGACCAGATACATCCCTCCCCCAGGAAGGTATAATTCATTCCTGTACAGTGACTTGAGCACTGCCTGTCCAGATCTCAAGGTCAAGTGTAGAACCCAGAGTAGTACCTTCTCACTATGGAGGGTAGACAAGGCCAGGCTGGCAGGGTCTTTAGAATGATTGCTTCTAGGGTTCAGAGCCAGGAGACTCAGCAGTTGGGGTAAGTTCCATTCACCGTTTCTGTGATCTTGCCCATATCCCTTCTTTTGAATGATTGAGAAACTGAGGAAGTCTCAGAGGACCAGCTCTAGGCAGGAATGGAGGCTGATCTAACAATCTTGCTGTGCCGTAAATCTATTCCCAGCTCAGGTTTTCCTCTATTTGTTGGTCCTTCATACCAAAGCCATTGAGAGGGCAATCCCTTCCATCTTGCTGCTGTGTAATACCAGACCTGGCCCATCCACTAAGAAATCCTGATCTCTCCTAAGATTCTCTTGGCCTAAGCTTGGGCCCCTGCCCTTCTCCCCAGGACACCAGAGAAATCGATTGGGCTTTTAGAAGGGAAAAAAAAAAAAAACTTTGCTAGCTACAAGGGGAAGGGTTAAAGTAAAACAACTTAGCACAGAGCTGAGGCACAGGAATCTTGTTCTAAAATACCCCTGAACTAGGAGATTTTTCCTAAGCCAGCTAGGCCTATTCCCATCTAACTAGTATCTCAGCTGGCACATGGTTTTCCCAATCTATTCTTCCATCCTTCCTTCCAAATCCAGTGCCTCTGTGGAAAATTAATATTGAATGGGGATATTTTTTGTGAAATTAGTTTCTCTTTAGCCCCACCCCACCCCAAAAATCATCTGAGTCTAAGCTGTAGCTACAAATAGTTTCTCCCAAAGGCTATGAAACTGAATTGGGTGTTCCCTTTTGTTGAGATCTTTGTTGAGGATAACAGAATTTGGGATAAGGCCAAGAAGCCACTTGGCCCACTTGAAAGATTAAATTAAGACAGCAAGCTTTAGCTACCATGCACCAGGCAGCCATGCTGACTCCATCATGCGGTGGAGAGGAAAGGTCTTCTTGGCATCCTTAAGATCACCTCTTCCTGTGATGAAGGAATGAGGGAGGATTCGGGTCTCCGTGACAATTTTCTAAACAGAAATGTACTGGGGTAGGACTGAGTGTGATGTCACAAGAACTATATTGGCCTGTGCCACAGGAACTCTCTCTCTTTTCCTGCTCATGCTCCTTGGTGTCCATTTGGATTATGGAGGGAATCTACTGGTTTGTTTAGATTTTCTTGAGCAGTCAATTAATAAACTAACTGAAAAATTAAGAAATATTGCCTCTCAACAATTTCAGTCATGACAGCCTCTCGGATTCCATCCAGGTATCCTTTCTTCCCCTTTCACCAAATCTAGGCCTTTGTACTGCTTCTCACATACAACACTCCTATTTATCTCCATCTCTTCAATCTGGCTACCCCTCATTGCCTAGAATGCAAACCTTTCTTAACCCAACTCTTGAGTTCCTTCAAGATCCAGCCAAGGGTCACCATCTACATGTGGCCTTTCCTAATCACACACCTCGCCAGATGTTAGTGGCTCCCTCCCTCCCCCCAAAATTACCTTGTGTTTATTTTATGTGTATCAATATACATGCATATATACGTGTTGTGTATATAGTCTCCTCTGATAGACCATAAGCGCCCCAAGAGCAGGAATTGTTTCCTTTTTGTCCTTGTATCCCCAGCCCTGAGTCCAACACATGGTACTTACTGAACTGATTGATTAGGAGAGGACTCTATGAGTCCCACAGCTGATATACTTGACTAGACTACCACCAACTAGGTTCAATGAAACATCTCATGCTTGTCTCTCTCCCCAGCCCCAACGATGCTTTTTTCCCCCAATCTCACTGAGCTGAGTCGTCTATCATCTTCTCCCCTCAAGGCAGTGGTCCCATCCTTGGATGTCCTGTTTCAGTTTGACAGCATGCTGGACTAGTACTTCAGCCAGTAAATGATAACAGAGATCATCTCCATCATAATAGAGATCAGAGAGGCCAAAGAAAATAGCCAGGCTGTTCTCTCAGATTTGGCACACAAAAAAGAGAAAATAAGAACCTGGAATGACCTCAAAGGACATCTGGTCTAACCTTCATTTCACAGATAAGGAAACTGAAGCCCAGAGAGGTACAAGGACTAAGTTTATAAGATCATTCATCCAGGTAGTTAAGCATCACAGATGTGATTTGAAACCTGGTCCTCTCATTCCTGAACCAACTCTCTCTCCACTACTCCAACAAGGCATGAACTGGTCCAAACTACTGCAGAAGTCTACAAAGTCTGGCCAAGAAGTCCTCTCTTAAAAGATCTTCTGCAGGCCTAGAGACAGGAGGTCCTAGGTTCAAACCCGGCCTCAGCCACTTCCCAGCTGTGTGACCCTGGGCAAGTCACTTGACCCCCATTGCCCACCCTTACCAATCATCCACCTATGAGACAATACACCGAAATACAAGGGTTTAAAAAAAAAAGATCTTCTGAACCAAACTAAGCATCAATCCTACCTGCATGAGCAAACCTCATCATCACAGAGTCAAAGAACCTCTCCCAACCCAAGAGATAAAAAGACTTATCTTTGCAACAAAAATATCTGTTTCCCATCCTCTTTTCCCCAAGTATTTTAGCAAACAAGGGAAGCAAACAAAGTCTACAGCAACCTGTCTTCTTATCACTTCCCCCAACATCCTTTCCTATTACATGAGCTGAACTTCACATGCCTATGCTGTTTGGCATGGCATCTTCACCGTGGGGATAACTTTCTCCGCCCTACCATCTGGGGGAGATAACTTTGAGTGTCCTGGATTTGTACACATGCATAACACATTAGATTGGACCATTAAACTTACCAGCATTAAGACCATCTGCAGTGATTCTAATTTCTCATCTCTAGAGCCTCAACTGAGCCCTTGTTGTAAAACATAGCCATGATGGAAGGTATTAGGGAAAGATGATTTGGAGCCAGGAGCATTTTAGTTTTAGTGGATTTAGATAAGCTCCCTGGTGCCATGAATATTCTCCATCCATACAGGAGAACCTCAGGTTCTAGTACAGGGATTCTGAACCTGTGACCCATGAATAGATTTTAGGTAGTCCATAAATTTTAATGCAGTGAAAAATTACATCCTTATTTCCCCTAAACTCTCACTGAAATTTAGCATTTCATTCAATTACTTAAAAATATTATTCTGAGAATGGGTCCCTAGGCTTTGCCAGACTACCAAAGATCCATGACACAAAGAAAACTGAAGAATTAGAAGATCTTTTCTCCTTAGATAATGCCTCTCACCTCAGAAGGACAAAGTATGTAGATAAAAAAAAATGTGACTTTTGAATCAAGAGAACCTGATTTTAAATTCCTGCCTTTGGCACTTACAAGGTGACTATGGGCAAGTTTTCTGAACTCTCCGAACCTCAGTTTCTTCCTCTGCAAAATGTAGGGTTTGAACAACAACGAAATGTTGTAAAATGATGATGAACGAACTTGGTATCAAAGAAGAAAAATATCTCTCTCAACTTCATTGAAGAAGTGGGGGATTATGGGTATGAAGCACTGCATGTGATGAATGTAAAAAGTTTTAGATGCATTGGTTGTTTTTGTTTTTTTTTTTACTCTCTAGGGATAGGAATAAATATATTGGTAAAGGCAGGAGATATAAAAAGAAATCAACAGAAAACGAATATGTAAGACTAGCTGATTTCTAAGATCTCTTCTAGCCATGGATCTATGATTTCATGATCCTCACTAACTGGAGGATCAATTACTCATGAGGACCTGATGAGTAACTTAAACTCTTAAGGTCATAGAGAGGAGAGCCCAGGCAGAAGCACTGACCCTATAAATCCTGGAGACGTTGCCCAAAAGCTTAGGATTAAAGGAATTGGCCAACATGTTTCATAGTTATTGTCCCATCCCTATGCAGGATGTCCAATCATCCTGCTTTCAAGATTGCTCCCCTCTATTGCTAGAACTGAATGACTATGGAACCATGAGATCAGGAGATCCTAGACCTAGGAGATCTAGGGCTGGAAATGATTTTAGAGGCTATGGGATTATAGGTTTAAAACCCACGGGGACTTTAGAGACCATCCACTACAATATCCTTATTTTAAGGAAATTGAGGTGCAAAGAGAGCAAGTGAGTTGTCCATGGTCATTCGGTCGTAGGTAGTAGAACTAGGATTTGAAGCCAGATCATAGGACCATATATTGAGAGTTGGAAGGTGCCATATAGACTATCAAGCCTGACCCTATCACTCCGTTTTACAGACAGTACTATGACACCCAAAGGGGAAATGATTTGTCTCAGGTCACACAGGTGGTAAACAGCAGAGGTGAGAGTTCAACCAACATTCTCTGACTCCAAAGTCAGCCCTTTTTCCACTACATACACCCAACCTACAGTTGAAGGTGGTCAACTTATTTCCCACTTCCAAATTCACTTAGAAATAGCTTCTGAGATAAGGGCTTCCGGGTTAAGATGGCGGCAGAGTAAGAAGCAGCTCTAAACCTCTCCTGACCGAAACACACAAAACTCCTCAAGGGGACATAAAAACAAGTCCAGACGAACGGAGGAACCCCACAACAGG
>NC_058133.1:495224127-495241007 GCF_016433145.1 Gracilinanus agilis | reverse complement strand
TAAAAAAAAAAAAAAAAAAAAAAAAAAAAAAAGAAATAGCTTCTGAGAAACCCTGGTCTTGGCCAAGCACCAAAGCTACAAGCCAAGAGGCAGCCATCACCAGCATCTAACCCTCCTCTGCAGCTGGTATGCACCATAAAAGACAATTTGGAAACAAAGCAGCTCATCAGACCATAAGAAACACAAAACATGGGAGAGAGGCCCGTGAGTGAGCCAAGGACTAGCAAAGCCATTTTCCTTAGAGATGAAATTCATTAACCGTAAGTGTCCATTAATTTATTGTTGAGGTCAGTTTTCTACCTGGTAATGGGTCAGCCAGGCCCAGAGAGAGAAGGGATACCCGAAATTTTGATTCTGATCTTTTTCTTTCCCTATTTACCACCTCCAGCTTCCACCATGACTCCTAATACCTTCAATCCCCACTAAGCCACCAAGAGCTGAGACCATTCTCCTCCAACTGCCTGCCCACAATGGTGAATCCCCTCATTGGGACATTTCTCTTACCGTCCAATTCCTCCACTGAGATGTTAGCAAGCTGCTCACTATCACTGCCAGCAGAGAGGGAGCGGTTCAGGTAATTCCCCTTATACAATAAGCCAGCTGTCACATGATGGAACGGCATCTTCTCCCTGCTCAAAAGAGATGAGGGAAAGGGAAAAAAAAAAAAAAAACATCATTTGATCCCTCTTTTTAGTTGTATAAAGATTTATGGAATGTAAACTCCCTGAGGGCAGGGACAATTTCATTTTCTTCTTTGTATCTCCAGCTTAAAACAATGCCTAGCACACTTAATAGGCCCTTAATAAGTACTTATTGATTAACTGATTTTCTCCCTCTTTGCTCCATGAGGGCAATGACTATTTAATTTTTGTCTCTGCATCCCCAGAACCCAGCACAATACCTGGCACATAGCAAGCACTTAATAAATGTTTGGTGACATTGATCAAAAGCCTTAAAGTTCATATGATCATAGATTTAGGGTTGAAAGAGACCTTAGACATGATCTATTCCAGACTCCTCATCTTACAGATAGAGGAAACTGAGAAGACCCAGGTAGTAGGCTAAGTGACTTACTCCACCATCGCCCAGGTAGTAAGGGACAGGGGTGTCATTCAAACGCAAGACTCATGACTCCAGACGTAGCTCTCTTTACATAATACTCTCCTACCTCTGTTTCCTCATAGACACAATGAAAAAACAGGCTGACATTATTATCTCTAAGGTCCCCTCTGGCTCTGAATCCTAGAATGCTAGCAAGCACAACCATGTTTTTCAGAGAATGGCTGGTAGGATTGGACAATCCCAGAGGGAAGGTCAGGAAAAAGCTTTGAATGGATAGAATACTGTCTAAGCTGCTTTAGTTTCTAGTCTTGTCTTCTCCTCTCTTAGTCCCTCCATTTCCTTCATTTTTCTCTAAAAAGGAAAAAAAAAAGAATCATTCCCTTTCTATAAGAGACTGGGGATTTTTTGCTTTTGGATCAGATCCATAATTTCTTGAAATTGTCTTCCTTTGTCTTGAATGATACTACATCATCTTAGTTCTCCTTTCGTCTCGGACCAGGATTTAGTCCCAATCCCAGAATCTTGGATTTAGAAGGAACCTCAGAAGTCATCTAGTCCAATTCCTACACAAATGATAAATTCCATGGTACGATATTCCCAAATCTGATCATTTACTTTGGGAATGATGACTGCTATTAACAATAATAATAACTATAATAAAGAACATTAATAGAGATATTACTATATGCCAGAAACTGTGTTAAATGCATTTAAAATTCTTATCTCTAGATGACAAAGTACAGGCCAGGCCCCAGCCAAACTCTCCAAATATTCCCCTCCAAACAACTTTAAAATGATGCCTCAAATCAAATTTTGGAGCCACAATCAACAAAAGGTCAGAAGGGAACATCTTCCAGACTTAGTAAGTTCACAGGAAAGATTGTAGCATCAGAGTGGGTGCAAGCCTAGAGCATGACAAGAACACCAATGAAGAACCTCAAGGAGTCTGTGACAGTGGCAATAGCATCTTTGGGAACTCTCAGTCCATAAATGGTAAAAAGGTTAGACAACTGGTCAGAAAGCAATTACAGGGAATCCTTTGCTGGCACTGGGTACAACTGGTACTGATTGACAACTCTATTTCTCATAAGTAGTGCTGGGTCACAGCTCCATGATGAAGAGAAGCACTTGTGATTAGGGACAAGGGAACAGGGAACTGGTTCAAAATTCCAAGGTCAAGAATGGCACTAGTACTTGTGGCTACAGGGGAATAAGAATGCTTCCTGGGTAAAGGCCAGAGTATAGATCAGAAGAGTAGTGACATCCCAGGATCACACCACCTTGGAATTACAGAAAACTTACTTACACCTAGAACTAGCTCTGAAAACATCAGCACAATAAAGCCTAAAGCCCAGATGAGCAGAGCCCAAATACAACACAAAGTTCAAAGTCAAGAAATACACTGGGGAAAAAATAATTTAACCATAAAAAGCTACTAGAGTGTCATGGATGACCAGGACATAAACTTAAAAGAAGATACCAATGTGAAAACAGCTTCAAGCAAAACCTTAAAGAAAAATGCTAATTGGACCCAAGGCCAATCAGAATTCCTGGAAGAATTAAAAAGAGCTAAGAATAGAAGAGTAAAAAAATGGGGAAAATAAGAGTGATCCAAGGAAATTATGAAAATCCTAGACATCATATTTCAAGAAATAGTAAAGGAGAAGAGGACTCATATATACAAAAATATTTGTGGCAGATCTTTTTGTGGTGGTAAAGAATTGGAAACTGAGGGGATGGCCATCAAATGAAGAATGGCTGAATAAGTTGTGATATGGGATTGTGATGGATATTTGATGAAATATTATTGTACTATAAAAAATTAGTAGGATGATTTTGGAAAAACTAGAGAAAATGTATTTGAACTTATACAAAGTAAAGTGAGAAGAGCCAGGAGAATATCAGTCACAATAACAGCAATGTTGTATGACAATCAGTGTGAATGACTTAGTTATTCTCAGCAAAACAATGATCAAAGACAATTCCAAAGGATTTATGATGAAAAATGCTAACCATTTAGCAGAGAAAGAATTGATGGAATCTGAATGCATATCAAAGAATACTTTTTTTAACTTTATTTTTCTTGGGATTTGGGAGTTTCTTGTTGGCTTTTTTTGTCAAAAAAGTTTTATAATAAGTTTCATATTTAGGGAACTGAGTCAAAATTTTAAAATAAGAGCCATTGCCCAGTGGATAATTGGTCAAAAAATATAGACAGTTCTCGAAAGATGAAATTAAACTCTCTATAACCATATGAAAAAAATGCTCTAAATCACTATTGATTAGAGAAAGACAAATTAAAATAACTCTGAAGTACCATGTCACACCTATCAGAAATGACAAATGCTTGAGGGGATAAGGGAAAATGGGTACATTAATGAAGTGTTGGTGAAGTTTGGACTGCTCCAAACACTTTGGAGAACAATATGAAACTATGTCCAAAGGGCTATAAAACTACTTATACCCTTTGACCCATTGGTAACACTACTAGATCTGTGCCCTAAAGAAATCAAAGGAAAAGGAAAAATACCCTTACATACAAAAATATTTATAGCATCCTTTTTTTATGGTGTCAAAGAATTATACGTTGAGGGGATATGTATCAATTGGAGAATAGCTAAAGAAGTTGTGGCATATGGTTATGATAGAGTACTGTTGTGCTATGACAAAGTAGATGGTTTCAGAAAAACATAACAAGACCCATAGGACCTGATGCAAAGTGAAGTGAGAAGAACCAGGACATCATTGTACACAATAGCAACAATGTTATAATGATAACCAACTGTGAAAGACTTGGCTACTCAGAGCAATACAATAATCCAAGACAATTCCAAAGGACCCACGATGAAAAAGCTCTCCATCTCCGGAAAGAGAACTGATGAACTCTGAGTACAAACTAAAGCATAATTTTTTCAGTTTATTTATTTTTATTTTTTGTTTTGTTTCATCTATTATTTTATTTAATTTATATATATTGCAATATGGCTAATATAGAAATATGTGTTACATGATTTTACATGTATAATTGATACCACGTTATTTTCCTTCTCAGTAAGGAGGGAAAGGGTGGGTGGGAGAGAAAGAATCTGTAACTCAAAATTTAATAAGAAAAGGTCAAAATAAATGAATAAATAATAGAGATAGAAATGTTTTAAAAGAAAAGAACTTAAACCTCAAGTAAAATAAAATAATTATCTCAGTTCATCCTTAAAACTGTGGGAGTTAGATACTATTATGATCCCACTTTACTGATGAAGAAACTGAGGTATACAGCAGTTAAGTGACTTACCTAAGGTCATACTGCTAGTAAGTGATTGAGGCTAGATTTGAACTTGGGTCTTCTTGCCTTCAGACCCAGTGCTCTATCTGCCATGCCATCTCACTATCCCTTCACACTAAGGACGATCAGTGCTGGGTATTTCCTCATTTGTAAGTGAAGGGGACTGGATACTCAGGTGGCTATCTCCCAGGTTTAGTGCCCCATTATGCAATGAGTTTCCATGTTTCCAAATTTCTTTTATAGTTCAAAGGAATCTGAGATAAGCAAGGTCATAGTTGCCTCACATAACTGGCCTCTGCTTTCATTCTTGGCCAAGAGCAATAGTCAGTCTTCAGAAGCCATTTCTAGATGAATTTGGGCTGGGAGAGGGGGCAAGTTTGGGATCTGTGATTTCTTTGATTTAAGGAACTCCCAGTAAGGACATTTCCTCCACCAAAGCAGTTCAGCAAATGTTTTTCAGAAATCAAGTGACTTCCCCAAGATCACACAGCCTGTATGGATCAGAGTCTATATGCATCTGGGTCTTCTTGATGCCAAAGCCAACTCTGCCTACTGTGCTTCATGCTGCATAAACAATATAGTAGCTGGTTCCCCTGCTCCCCCTGCAGAATCTAGTCTAGCAAAACATCCCCCAGTCTCTAAAAGGAGCCCAAAACTTGCAGAAGGCACCTCCAGGGTCACAAAAGGCAATAGAAAGCAGGTGTTAAAAGCCCAGCCCATCCAATGAGTGTCTTCATTTTGCCACTTACTGGCAAAGGGCATCCATCACTCCATCTGTACCATACTCAAGGGGACGTGGCAGAGTTGTGCCATCAATAATCATTTATTATGGTATTTTGCATTCTGTGATGGGCTCAGGTATATCTGTGCCTGTGCACGCACACACACACACATACACACACACAGACTGGATTGACCAGCTGCAGATGTACCCGGCTATGACACAAATTGGTGAACCCGCGCCAAAAGGGAGCTGCTCTTGGGTTCTGGCATAGGATGCCCTCCGACTCCCAAGAATGAGGAAATCATTCTGTTAAATAAAGTCCAGCAACCTCCATAGGGCTGCAGGGCTACCACCAGAACCAAGCAGCAGCCCACAGGAGCCACTAACGGATGCCAAAGAGGAGCTGGCATTTCTCTGGAACTAGAAGGTAAGCTTTATATCAAATTGTCTCCTTGGAATGTTCCTGCCACCCTGGAGAGTAGGACCACAGGCATCATCAACTCCCTTTCAAAGCCGGGGAAACTGAGGCAGAGACTGGGCAGAGAGAACAAAGGGAGGAAGGAGAGAAGAAAGAAGGGTGCACCTCATGGCGTGATGGGAAGAAGGCCGCTGAGTGGAGATCTGGGATCCATCCTAGCTCTGCCACTAAAAACCACAGGACTTGGAGCAAACCACCCGGACCCTCTGGAACTCAGCTTCCTCCTCTGTTAAATACTCAGACATCGAGTCACCACGGGCCCAACAACGGCCTCCGTAGCAAATGAGAGAATACAAAGAGGCCAGAGAATGTGGGGTCAGATTCTGCCTTCATCACTTGGGTGACTTAGACGAGTCAATCACTTCCTTGGGCCTCAGTTCCCTCGTCTATAAAATGAGGTTCATAATAGCACCCACTTCCCAGGGCTATAGGGAGAATAAAATAAGATATTTGTAAAGCACTTTGTAAACCTTAAAGCATTGTAACAATCTTTGTTATTATTAATGAGCCTGAGTTCTCTCATCTGTAAAATTGGGTATACTACCTGTATATAGATAGAGAGATAGAGAGATATTCACATATATGTCTTAAAATACTATTAAAATGTCAAATTCACATATTAGTACTTATCTAATATTTAATTTAATAATTTTGATAATAATATATTCAATATTATTTTATGTAACATATAATTAATATGTAATGATATATTAAATGACAATAAACATAATATATAATAATTTAATGATAAATATAATAAAATAATATAATGTTTTGCAGAAATCAGTTGTCAGATTTATTACCCTACCCCCAAAAAACAAAAGTAGAATAATTTATTCATAACAAATTTAATATTGATTAAATACATTTAATAATAATAAATTCAATCATTTCATTTAATAATTAATATAAAATTCAGTCATTTTTCAGTCAGTCATGTCCAACTTAGTGACCCCATTTGGGGTTTTCAAGATTTTCTTCTTTTTCTTTTTTTTAAACCTTTACCTTCCATCTTTGAATCAATATTGTGTACTGGTTCCAAAGCAAAAGAGCAGTAAAGGCTCAATGGGGGTTAAGTGACTTGCCCAGGGTCATACAGCTAATAGATGTCTCAGATCAGATTTGAATGTACGAAGATGAATTGTCCTGACTCCAGGCCCACCTGATTGCCCATTCCTCATCTGGCAAAGGAGATATTCGACTAGATGGGACCTGAGGTTCCTTCCAGCTCTGGATCTAGAATTCTTGTATCCTAGAACCCCCAAGGAAAGCAACAGTGGGATAGAGTGCTACACTTAGAGTTAGAATCGAGTTCAAATTCTGCCTCACTCACTAGATATGTGACTCTTGGCAAATAATGTAACAAAACTTTGGCTCTTCTTCCTGAGAGCATGCAAGGTTTCCCTGACTTCACAAGGTCCAGCAAAGTAGGATGCCATTTTCTTCATGTTTATTACCAGATTCAAATCCCAACTCTGAATTGGGACTTTGGACAAGTTTTTGAACCTCTCTGAGCCCATATTTGTTCACTTTTAAAATGGAGACATTAAACTAGAAGTCCCTTATAATTCCATACCTATAATAATAATAATAACAATAATAATAATAATAATTTTATTTATACACACACACATATATATATATATATATATATATATAGAGAGAGAGAGAGAGAGAGAGAGAGAGAGAGAGTTTATTGGGTGTCAGGTACTGTACTAAGCTCTTCCAATTGTTATCATATTTGAATCTTACAACCATCCTAAGGGATAGGTGCTATTATTATCTCCCATTTTACAGAGGAAGAAACTGAGGTAGAAAAAGGTTGAGTGACTTGTCCAGGGTCACATAGCTAATAAGTATCTGAGGCCACATTTGAACTCAGAACTTCCTGACTTCATGCCCAGTACCCTATTCAACGTGCCGCCTAGCCGCTATAATCTATAATTAATAATGTGTTCAGAGAAGCTTAACTGGCTTGCCAGGAAAAAAAGTATGCAGAATACATATTCAAGTTTAATCTGCATCATTTATATTTTCTCCATTAATTTCTTATGTCTAGATAATCAACAAAACAATAAATCAAACCCTGATTTGTACTGTTTGCCAAGTTCCATGGTGTAAATGCTTACACTGAAAATTTAATAATCAGCTCTCATGAGCTGGTTCGAGCTGCCTCCAGCACACTCTAGTTTATTATCTAGAGGGATAGTGGGAAACCTTTAGACTCGGTGCTACCTGACGTCTTCTCCAACATCTCAGAGGGGAAAATCTTTCCCATGTCACCCAGGGCCTGAGCACATCTACCTTTTTTCCATATTGCAAATATTTGTCCCCATTGTCACAATTCCTTTCACTGTCCAAAGCTTTGAACTTATAATAAAGGATGTTTGCCACCTTGACAAGAGGGTTCTAGCTCAATCTAATATGGCAGCCTAACAACAAAAATTTGACCTATGCTGCCCACGCTGAGGTCTAATCCCAGGGGAAATGCCAAGATTTTTCTGGAGAAAACTGAGTTCCAAGTGTCTGCCTAGTGAAATATCTCCATACCACATTGATCAGTGACACTTGCCCAGAACTGCATTTCCAACAATCTTTTAATTCAGCTAACAGCAATGCGACAGTCAGAGGCATAACTAGGGTGAGTCAATGAGGGCACTGCCAAATGGTGCACTTGTGGGAGGAGGTCATTGTTCCTCTCATCAGTTGTCTTGGAGCACTTCAAGGACTGGACAGCATCAACATTGCCCTTGCTTCTTTGGGTGGGTAGCCCTGAGTCATTTATCACCTGGATCCCATTATCACAATATCCTCCCATCTTTCTCAGACCCACCTTTCTGACAATTCCTATTGCCACCAACTACTATCTCATCTCCTTCTTTCTACATCCTTCTTCAAGATGGAGACTGGTCCCCTCCTCCAGGCCAAGGGACATGGCTCAAATTCTCTGGGGATGGGATGGGCCATTCCTTCTCCTTGCATAACTGTGCCCAGAGAAGACCAAATTCTGTACTCCTCACCTCCATACTCTCCTCCCCTCACCTGCCATGACCTGAATCTATCCTCAAATTCCAAGTTAGAGCACTGGCTATTTTTGAGGCTGGATCTACATAAAAAGAAGCCCAATCTGGGATTGCCTTTCCTCATTCCAAATAGTTTGCAGGTGATTCAAGGAGTAGGATCTGGGACCATTTTGAGTGACATCAAGCCCCTTTCATCTCCAAATCTGTGAGCCTATGATCCTAAGTCAATCCATGTCAATGGGATTCATGCAAGTCACATCAGTCTTTGAAGTACTGTGGCATGATGTTTAGGGTGATGGATTTGGAGTCAGCAAGACTTGAGTTCAAATTGCATCTCAGAAACTGATTAGCTGTGGGACCCTCAGCAAGTCACTTAGTTGTCCCTTCTCTAAAAGTAGGAGATTGGATTTCTTGGCTTCCCTTCTGACTCAAGAGCTATGAACTTACAGTTTTCTTGTGAACCATAAAGTATTCAGAAGGAGCTGAAAAATGGAGACTATAAGAAATCAGAGAGAAGGAACTAAGCCTCCTGTGTAATCCCCAGAAAGATGAACAGAGGGATATATTGATTATAAGAAATGAATGAGTGAATGAATGAGAAAGCACTCATTAGGCGCTTACTATATGCAAAGTATGTGGGGATACAAATAGAAAAGTAAAATCATTCCTATTCCTGTTTCTAGTCTCTATTCTCAGGGAGCTCACATTTGTACAGTTAGAAATTCTTGAACCCTTGGACTTCATCCCTCAGAAGTCCTTCAGTATTTCCCAGAAATCCTTTCAATCTCTCCACCATGTTGCATGATCACGTTTTATATATATAGTTGTGGGCAACTCTGCCTCTTGCTTCTTCTCTGGTGACCAGGGCTTGGTTAGCTAGCTTTGTTAACTTTAGTTATTATTAATAAACTTTATAAAAATAATAGTTATTGTATATTAATTTTAATCTTAACCCATTCTAATCAGGAAGAAAGCTTACATAGGAGATTTCGCCTTTGAGTCATATGGAAAGGACCTGTGGTGATGCATCTTCTTTTACATCATTTCCATAGATAAAACCATATCTTTGTGATGCTGAACCTTTGACAGTGCCAAGGAATTAGGTGGCAAGGGCTTTTTTCCCCAGATTTGCAATAGCAGTCGCTCCTAGGCAGATGGGAGCCGAAGCACTTGTAGAAGTTGCCAGGTCTCACCTCCACGAGGATTGCTTTATTGATTGATGGCTAAGGAGGTCAGACTAGAAGCAGAACTGATACTACGTGTGTCTGGGTGTTGGAGTGGGGGGTTGTGGCTGCCATTCCCAGGGCTCTTGGCTTACTCGTCTGTCAGTAGTGGTTGGCCAAAGTTTGGTGTTGTCAGTGGCAGGGATGGTAGGTCCCCATTCCATAAGAACTAGCCCACTCAATGATAGTTCTAGAGCAGGAAGCAGGGTCAATGGTCAGGGGAGGAAGAGAGTGGGGATAAGTGCTATTCACAAGGCTCCTGGACTCAGGGTTCTAGACTGGCTCTACTGGGGTCCAAGAGAAACTGGTAGTTGAGATGGCTTGACTTGCCTGGCCCATGCTGCCTTGTGTGTCTCCCATGGGGTACCTTGCTACTTTATCTAAGCTGGCTTACCTGCCCCACTGGTAACAACTGGTCAGCAGCTGCTATTGGCAGTCATGAGAGTGGCTGGCTCCTTCTCTACTAAGGTGCTCTTCTCCATGATGTCTGCAAAGGCCAAACTTGAAACAGCCCAGTGCTTTGGAGGCATATAGCTGTCCTCAGGGCCCTTAGACTTAGCTTTCTATTAGTAACAATTGATCAGTGACCGGTGACCAAAAGACATTAAGGGAGGGACCCTTTCTGCATAAGATGCTCTCTTTGAAGTCTGTAAAGTATGAGCTGAAAGCAAGAATGGGAGTCTTGGGAGGCACCGCTGCCACCTTGGTTTTTGGGTTTGTCTAACCATCAGTAGCAATTGGTCAGCAGTTGTAGTAAGGATGGTGAGTCCCTAATGGCAATGACTGGGCATTTCTTAGGGTGAGAAGTCAATAGTCCTTTGTTTTTCTCCAAACACCACCTTTCTTTCAGTGTCTGACCTTCAACAAGTCACTTAGTGTCTATGAGATGGAATCTTCCAGGGGAGATGGTTGGCAGGTCTATCAGCAGATATATAAATAACTGCAGGACACACCAGGTGGCACGAAGTAGCATTCAGATCCCAGAGGAACACAGAGAGAAAGGAGGAAGCATATGCAAAATCATCCAATGACCAAGATTTATGTTCAACTATCAATAAACTTGGTCCAAAACGAGACCCTAAAGTCATGGCGAGGTTCAGAAGGGCATTGGGTGAAAACTTGGGCACACAGCCATGCATCCATGTGTCTAAACAGATGTGAAGAGTTTCTCAGGAGGCCATGCCCCTTTGGCATGGAGAGGGAAAAAGAATGTGGCTAAGAACTCCACACAGGCATGTAAAAGACTTCTCCTTCCTATAGGAGGGGCTGCTTGAGGACAAAAGAATGCCCTAGAGCAGTGATGGCAAACTTTTTAGAGACTGAGTGCCCAAACTGCACCCTCACAGCACATGTGAGCCACTATCTTACCCCAGACAGGGGAGAGAGGAAGTGCTTTCATTGGGCTTCTGGGCAGAGGGGTGGGTGAAGTCAAAAATATCCTCAGGCATGGTGGAGATGGGGAGGGGAGCAGCTCCCTCCAGCACATATGCCATAGGTTTGCCAGCACAGCCCAAAAGAAGGAAGAATTTTGTTATTGAACAATAAAGCGCCACAGAAAACAGTTGTAGGTTCCATGAACATGAAAGAGAATTGTTTTTAAACTCTTAACTTCCATCTTAGAATCAATACAAAGTACTGATTTCAAGGCAGAAGAGTGCTAAGGGATAGACAATTGGGATTAAATGACTTGTCTAGGGTCACACAGCTAGGGGCCAATTTGAACCCAGGACCACCAATCAGGCCTGGCTTTCTATCCAGAGTCATCTAGCTGCCCAGATTTTTTTTAACCTTAAGTTCTATCTTAGTATCAATTCTAAGACAAAAGAGAAAAAAGGGCTGCGAAATCAAGGTTAAGTGACTTGCCCATGGTCACATCTTTATGGAAATATTTGAGACCCCATTTGAACCCCAATCCTCCCAATTCCAGGCCTGGCACTCTATCCACTGTGCTACCTAACTGCCCCTAATAAGAGAAAATTAAGGCAAGGGTTGGTTGCTTGTCTTTTATACTCAAAGAGAACCAAAATGGCATCCCTATGTCAGGGTCAACATACAGCAAGTCTGACTGTGGCCCATCAGACCAATATGAGTTTGGAAGGCTCTGCCCCGAGACTGAGCATAAATAGCCTGAACATATGAAATGGTGAAGGAGGGGGGAGGAATAGCAGCAAGGAAGCAAGCTTTGCAGGGAAAGGAGGCTTCTTCACCTTCTTCCTTCACCTTCGCTAAGGACCGAAGAGAGAAACTGAAGGATCACAATCGAGTCTCTGGAGGAATAGTGAGAGACGGGCAGGATCGCCAACAAGCATCCATCGGTCAACCGGTCAAAAGCATTTCCTAAGTGCTGACCACGTACACTTTAGACAATGTGGAGAGCAGCTAGAGAGCCGGCCCCACCCCGGACATGCTCTGGCTGGGCAGCCTTAGACAAGACACAACTCGGTGTTATAAAAGATCATTCGTTGCAGAAAAGGTGCTGCCCTAGAGAGGAAGTTTCCTCCTCTGGGTGTACCTGATAGCAGTGAAATGGCAGGTCTGGTTCCTATCTCCATCCCTGGATGCCAGATGTTGTGCCGGGTGCTTGGGACACAAAGGCAAGAATTCAGCAGTCCCTGCCCTTGGGGAGCACGTGTTCTATCAGAAGAAGCCATACGCACATATATTAAGTAAATCCAAAATAAAGGCAAGGCAATTTGAGGAGAGGCACTAATAGCTGGGAGATCAGCAGAAGAACGCTGCCTGCTATTGACTTGTCTTCTCCTATTGTGCTTTCCAAGCAAGAATACAGACACTGGCTCCTTTCCCATCCACCCCGTGGAGCCAAAGCACGCTATGGCCAATGTATTTCGTATTTAGTCATCTCCCCTGGCCACCCCCTCCTAAAGTGACCTGATTTACCAAAGCAAAGGTGGTATCCTGATTCAGAATGAGTTCATTATACATCAATAGATAATTAATTTGTTTGTCCAAGGCGAGTGTCCAAAAGGCAATGATATCTTCAAATTGACTTTGGAAGGACAAAAGATCACCGTTGAACCTTTCCACCCCACCATCCACATGTCCTCAATTGCCCCTTAGGATCAAAGACAGACTTGGAAGGGACCTTCCTGGTCATCTATTCCAACCCTTTATTTAACAGAAGACTCAAAAAGTCATGGGATTGGCCCAGGCCACACGGCTCATAAATGGCAGTCTTGCCCTCCCTCTCATTACTTCTATAGAAGAAGTCTCCAACAGACAAAGACTGGTCCACAATAAGTCTTTATTCACATCATCCCCTCTGCATAGATTTGGGCAAAATCCCAACCCATGGACCACCTTCTCTACAAAATCTCCCCTGACTCTCCAGCCTAGTGATGGGCAACCTTTTGAGTTTGGTGTGTCAAAATGCGCCAAAAAACTGAGCATAACTTGGGTCATGTGTCATTGGAGGAAAAAAAACCACAATTTCATAATATTTATAGTTTAAATAACAAAAATGTATAATTGTAATATATAACTGTATTTAATAAACCAAAATAGGTAAATTAACATAGGTAGAATTGTCATCTATAGTGCACAGAGTGTCTACACGACACTACAGCAAATGTTTCATCCTTGGCATGCGGCCCCAAACTTCTCTGTATGTGGCCGTGTGTCATTGAAAATGGCTACATGTGTCAGTGCTGACATGTGTGTCATAGGTTCGCCATCACCGCACTAGCCTAACCTCCCATGACACATCATTTTATTATTTATTATTAATATTATTAAATATATGATTTATTAATCATCCACATTGCTCATTTGGCTCTTGGTGTAACTTCCTTCATGTTGCCAGTTTTCTTTATTTAGGCACCTGTCCTATCTATTCACCTAGATTTTACAAAGCCTTAGAAAGCAGGATGACCCTCTTTATCATGCCCTAATGTCAACACAGTGCTTGCATAGGAAAGACATTGAATAAGTATCCATGACAATGCTGATGATTGTGAGAGGATGAGTCAATGCATTATCGCCCCTTCACTCCTTCCTAATTCAGACCTATCTAGCCTTCATCTTCATCTTTATCCAGGTCAATCTAGACTGTTCCTGATGCATGACTCTATTTCCCATCTCTGTGCCCATGTCCTGGCTGTCCTCCATGCCTTGAATGCCCTCTCTCTTCCTCTCTACCTCTTGGAATGCTCGCATTCATTCAGGACTCCATTCAAATGCTACCTTCTACATGATCCCTTTCTTGGTATCTTCTGTGGGTCTTCTGGTGTCCTCCTCTCCCAAATCATTCCCCATCTGTTTTATATAAGCCTATATGTAACTGTATTGTCTTCTCCAAAGAAGGGCATGCTCCATTTTACTTCTGTCTGGGCAAATCAATTAACACCCACTGCCTACCCCTTACTGCTCTTCTGCCTTGGAATCAATGCATAGTATTAATTCTAAGATGAAAGGAAAGTGTTTTTTTTTCAAAGGTAGCCACTAGATATCCCACTAGTAATCAAGAGGGAAATGTAATCTCTCCTTGGCATCCTAGACCCTCTTCTGTCTATTTTTCATAAGCCCCTTTACCTACAGTCCATTATACGGGTCTACAAGTTCTATCCAGTAACAAATAGGGTTGGTTTTCAGGACACAATTCAACTCAGAAGGGGTGATTTGGCTCCAGAACAATATTCAACCCAAAAGGTGTTTCTCACTCATCCCAGCTTATAAACGCAAGCTGTTTCACTCAGGTGGATGTTGCTAAATCTCCAGGCAAGCCATCTTGGATATCATTTCATAGCTCTGCACTTGAAGCCTCTCCAAATTGGATTACCTGGGAACCAGGCAGGCACAAAAAGACATACACAGACTTTAGGTTTGCTGGGATTGGGGGGTTTTATTTTTAATTTTTTTTATATATAAATCCACACACTTGGGAAAAAACAATCTAAGTCTTGGGGTTGGAGTCGAGGAGAAGCAAGCAATCCACCTAGTGCAAAGAGACCTTTGAACACTTGAAGTAAAAGCTTCTTACTTGTAGAAGTCTGAATCTTTTGAGTGTGGCACAGTAGGGATACAGTCTTGGACTCAGACAGTCTCGGGGCCAATTTTGTCTATAACACCTATTGGTTATGTGGCCCTAGGAATGTCATTTGGCTTCTCAAGCTGTCGTGGCCAGGGAGGAGATTTCATTTGAAAGTCAAGAAGCCCTTGAGTCAGTCACCTGGTCTATCATCCCCAAAGAGACATCAGGCTCAAACATGAAAGGAAAGATAGTCTGAACTTGGGAATCTGGCAATAATCTCCTTTTCCCTTGTCCTTTCTGCCAAAGGATACATAAAGACAGATGTTCAAAGGGGGATCTTGAACAGGACAAAAGTGAATAATGACACCTGGTCAAGCCTGAATAGCCAATAAGATAGCAGAGCAGGGAGTGAGGACAACAAGAAAACCACAGAAATTCTTTTTACACGATAAAAGATTACAGAAAATGCTAGAATAACATCTGGAATAGGACCACTCACTAGTGGGCAAGTCATTGAACTCGTCTTGACTTCAGTTTCTCACCTATAAAGTGAGGGAGTTGAACCAGATGGTCTCATGGGTCCCTTCCAGATCTAGATCAGTGAACCCATCTATGTGACTTTGGCTAAGTCATATAACTTTCCTGCGCCTAAGCTTCTCATTTATAAAATGAAGCAGACTTCTGAAATCCCTTCCTATACTAAATCTATAATCTTATGATGTTTGAAGGTCCTTCTGTTCTAGAATTATCATCTTAAGACTGATACTCTCAGCGATGGCCCATATCTTTTGAGGCCAAGAAGATAGGCAGCCTACAGTTCTAGCATAGCATCTGACTACAAGCCATTTGGTGGTGGTTTTCAGTCATTTCAGTCACGGCCAACTCTGCATGACCCCATTTGGGGTTTTCTTGGCAGAGATAACAGAGTAGCTTTCCATTTCCTTCTGTAGTCATTTGAAAGATGAGGAAACTGAGGCCAGCAGAGTGAAGTGACTTGTCCAGGGTCACACAGCTAGGAAGTGTCTGAGGCAAGATTTGAATTCAGGAAGATGAGTCTTCTTGACTCCAGGCCAGGGACTCTGTGCACCATGGCACCATCTAGCTGTCTTACTACAAGCCATAGTAATCAATTAAAAGTCAACTCCCTTGCTCAGTACAGACAGAACTGAAGATCACTACCAACCCTACCTGCTCGGTATACAGAATGTTTAATATCATCTTTGAAAAACAAAGGTCAGAACCACATCTCTAGCTGTTAGTCAGGAACTAGATATGGGAGAGGAAATGAACTAAATACAGACAAATTTTTGGTGAGAAAGAAGACTTCCATTAAACAACTATGCACTGTCCTTCTACTTTAAGGAACAGGCAGGTTCCTGAAAGATGCTAAGTGGTACATAGTGCAGACCTTGGGCAAGTCACTTCACCCTGTTTGCCTCAGTTTTCTCATCTGGAAAGTAAGCTGGAGAAGGAAATGGAAAGCCACTCTGGGATCTCTGTCAAGAAAACATCAAGTGGGACAAAAAAATGGAAAACGAGGGAGTGTCCCTCAAACGAGGAATGTCTGAACAAATTGTGGCATATGATGGTGATGGAATACTATCATGCTATAAGGAATGATGAACTGGAGGTTTTCTATATGAACTGGAAGAACCTCCAGGAACCGATGCAGAATGAAATGAGAAGAACCAAGAGAACATTATACACAGCAAGGAAAACACTGTGGAACAATCCAATGTAATGGACTTTGCTACTACAAGACAATCCCAAGGAACTTTATGAGAAAGAATGCTATCCACATGAAGAGAAAGAACTGTGGGACTAGAAACACAGAAGAAAAACAAATGACTTGTCATTTGTTTATACGGATATATGATTTGGGGTTTCAGGTTTAAAAGATTGCCCTATTGCAAAAATGAATAATATGGAAATAGGTATAAGTGATAACATTTGTATAACCCAGTGGAAGTGCTTAATAGATCTGGGAGCGGGGAGGGAAGAGGGGAAGAGAAAGAAAATGAAATATGGAAACATGGAAAAATATTTTTTAAATAAAAAATTTTTAAATAAAGAAGAAAGCAAGAAGGAAGGAAGGAAGGAAGG
>NC_058133.1:495212455-495223764 GCF_016433145.1 Gracilinanus agilis | reverse complement strand
GGAAGGAAGGAAGGAAGGAAGGAAGGAAGGAAGGAAGGAAGGAAGGAAGGAAGGAAGGAAGAAAGAAAGAGATAGATGAGTGGATAGATGGGTGGATGGATGGATAGATAGATAGATAGATAGATAATTAGGATTAAAAAATGTAGCAGTGAGGAGGGAGTACATTCCAGGCATGGGGAATAGCCCAGAGAAAGGCATAGAGATGGAAGATAAGGCATTATGTGAGAGGAACAACAGAAAAACTAGTTTGGTAGGACCAGGGAATGCCTGAAAGGGCAGAAATAACACATAATGGACACAGATATAAAGTAAATAAAAAGTAATTCTCAGGGGAAGTGGAAATCAATAAGTTTGGAAGGGAGAATTAGGAAGGGCTTCCTTCAGGAAGTAGCACCAAGCAGAGCCTTGAAGAAAGCTCGGGATTCTACGAGGCCCAAGCAAGGAGGAAGAGCATCCCAGGCTTAGGGCCCAAACCAGAGGGGTCACACCAGTCCTTGCTAAATGTCAGCCATGGCTGCTGGCTCCAGGTCCCCTCCCTAGCAGATTTCAGGGAAGAATTTGTGCAAAACTATGAGTCAGCCTACATCATAAGTAATAATTTGGGGGCTAACAATAAGATCTCTGAGCGAGAAACCATTGACAGTATTCTCTTCCAAATTTACCCCCCCTTTTTTTAATTATGTAATTTCTCCCCATCACCATCCTACCCTTTGGAGGGCTCCCGGCAGCTCCCGTCCCAAGCTTTTAAAATGATCATTTCCTGCTGCAGACCAGCATTTATCTCTTTGGGTGGCATGAATTATAGCGCTCTTATTTTTATTTCAGTATTTATTTAAAGATAATGTAAGAGAGCGGCCTGATGCCAGCAGTACTTTAATCTGCCCGAGCTCCGTAAACAACTCAGCTCCAGCGGGACCTGTGCCGCTTGCTTCTGGCAGAACAAGGAGGACGAGAGGGCCTCGGTAACTACAGGGCCATCTGCCATGTAGGCCTTACCAAAGCCTGCTACCTTCCAAAGGGAGAGGCCAGACATCTGGGGGGTGCAGGAAGGGGCTAACCTGCCCCTGTGCTGGTAGTGGAAAGCTGACTGGATTCTGAGTCAAAAGACCTGGATTCGAATCCTATAACTACCTTTGCTAGATGTATGATGTTTGAGAAGTCACTTAACCTTCTCTGTCCTTGAGATTCCTCATATGTACGAAGGAAGCAACAACATCTATGCTCCTTACCTCTTGGGACTTTTGTGAGAATGAAGTAAAGTAATGGATGGGAAGCATTGTGTAACATACTGTGCTATATAAATATCCCCAAATCACGTTTACAGTTTTATCATTGTTATAAAGAGCGCCAAAAAAATGCCCAAACCCAAGGCAAGTTTCCCTAATCTCATGAAAAGGTGCAAAAAAGATGTATTTATAGGATCATTGATTCGGAGCAGAGAGGAACCTTGGAACCCAGTGTCAGAGCTGGAAGGATCTTAGAACAAAGAATGTTGAGAAGGGGAAGGATCTGAGAACTCGATGTCAGAACTAGAAAGTCTTAGAACCCAGAATTTCAGAGCTGGAAGGGACTTGAGATTACAGAATATCAGAACGTCAAGGTCCTCAGAACAAAGAATGTGGGAGGTAAGAAGATCCTTAGAACGTGGAATGTAGGAGCCAGAAGAGGTGTTAGAACATGGACTATGAGAGATGGAAGGTGATTGAGATCTTAGATAGCTAGATCCATAAAAGCTCTTAAAACATAGAATACTGAAGCTGTATGACATCTTAGAACACAGAATGTCAGAGCTGGAAGTGGCCTTAGGAATTGGCTGCTCCAGGCCCTCTTTCCTTTTAGAGACTCAGAGAGAATAAATAATTATCTCAGGGTCCCAAAGGTATTTGAGGCAGCTAGGTGGCAGCAGGTCTAGAGTCAGGAAGACTCGTCTTTCTGAGTTCAAATCAGACCTTAGACATTTACTAGTTGTGTGACCCTGGGCAAGTCACTTTACCCCATTTGCCTCAGTTTCCTCATCTGGAATATGAGCTAGAGAGAGAAAAATGGCAAATGACTCCAGAATCTCTGCCAAGGAAACCCCAAATGGGGTTACAAAGAGTCAGACACAACTGAAAAAAGACTGAACAGGAACAACACAAGGATTAAGCAGCAGACCTAGAATTTGAATTTGAATTTGAACCTAGGTCTTTTGGTATTATTTCCATTCTACAAAATTGCTTTTGTCCCAAGATCCCAGGTCTTTTTTTTTTTTTTAAATAAATACTCTGCTTTTTTTTTTTACTTACTTATACCTTCAAAATACTAAGTATTGGTTCCAAGGCAGAAGATTAGTAAGGGCTAGGTGACTGGGATCAAGAGACCTGCCCAGGGTCACACAGCTAGGGGGTGTCTGAGGCCAGATTTGGAGCCAAGACCTCCAATCTCCAAGCCTGAGCCACCTAGCTGCCCCATTCCAAGTCTTTTCTACACATCCTTCTCAAGGCAGGAGGTTGGAGTTAGAGGAAGTGAATACAATTTTTGTTAATGGTATGGGGGAAACTTTCTAAACTAAAGCATATGAATCAGAGACTTGAGCACCAGATTAAATGGTAAAGAGAGCAGTTTCCAGGACAGGGAGCAGGAAGGCTGGAGGCTTGGCCTCAGCATCAATGTGCAGTACAGATGTTTGAGATTTTCTTTACCATGCTATAAAAATGTATATACTGCAATTAGGCCCATTATCAGGATATAAACATAGATTACGCTTTATGGGATGAATGAAAGGACAGTGTAAAACCCACCCACATTTCATCTGGCTCCGAGAACCACGCCAGTTCTTGGGTTACTAGACTAAATCATCCACCTTTCAGAAACTGTATTAGGAGTACAGAGTGGCTGAGAGCTGAGAGTCCTTTGTCCTAGGCCCTGACTATGCTACTTTCTCTAGCTGTGACTCTGGGCAAGTCAGTTCTCCTCTTGGGCTTCAGTTTTCCCCTCTGTAAAATGGGGGAGGAGGAGAGCATGAGCAAGATCATCCTGGCTCTGACATTTCCTTTGCAACAGTTTTCTTACTTGTGACATTTATGATTCCACTCTTCCTAAGCATATTCTAATCCTTTTCTTTATCAAGATAAAATTCCCTTAATTAAAATCATAATTTAATCTGCTACATCTAGTGACAAGCTTTCAGGCCCACTCGGTTCAGTTAAATTAACCTGGAATTGGTGACAGTGGACGCTTTCAGAGGAGGGCAACATTTCCTCCCGGACAGACAGAGGGCTGGACTAGAAGATTCCAATCCCACCTCTATAGCGCTATAGGCAGTTCCCTTCCCCACTGAGTCTTTGAGAATAGTCATGCCTCAGAGAGTTATTAGGAAAGCCCAGAGAAATGTTGCTTGCAGTGTTCTGCAAACCTTAAAAGCACCATAAGTTCGGAGGCAAGCAATGGAGAGAATTCAGGCGATGGAGTCAAGAAGACCCGGGTGCAAGTTCTTTCTCTGCCACATACAATCTGTATGACCCTCAGCCAACTGTAGGATCATAGATTCTAGAGCTAAAATGGACCTTGGAGGCCAGCAGTCAAACCCTCCCATTTTATAGATGAGGAAACTAAGATTCACAGAGGACAAGTAAGCCTCTTTCCCAAGGTCACATGGCTATTAGATGTCTGAACCACGGTCTTCCTACTCTCCAAGGCCTTTCAAGTCACAAACTTTCAGTGTCCTGAGCAACTGTGTTAGCCCACAGAATACCGATGGGTTTCCTATTGCATCAGAAGAGGAAGTTCCCACATTGAGAGCTCTACACACCCATGAAATCACAGGACCTGACCTATAAACAGATGGATGGATGGATGAATAAAAAACAGCTTTTTTTCATAGGTTCACAGAATCCTTGATCTAGAACTTCAAGGAAGTTTAGAAGCTCTCTAACTCTCCTATTTCATAGATGAGAAGTCTTGGACCCAAAGGAACTAGGATTGTGTCTCCAGAGATGGATGAGACCTCAGACGCCATCCCATCCAATTCTCCCATTTTACAGATGAGGAAACTGAGACCCAAGGGAACTCGGATCATGTCTCTAGAGATGGATGAGACCTCAGAAGCCATCCAATCCAACCCTCTCATTTTACAGATGAGGAAACTGAGACCCAAGGGAACTAGGATCATGTCTCCAGGGATGAATGAGACCTCAGAAGCTATTCAACCCAACTCTCCCATTTTATAGATGAGGAAACTGAGACCCGGTGAACTAGGGCCATGTCTCCAGAAATGGTTGGGACCTCAGTAGCTATCTTGTTCAATGCCCTAATTTTATAGATGAAGAAATGGGAGCCATAGGAGACCAAGAGATTTGCTCTAGGGATCTGAACCCTGATTTTCTGATGCCAAAGTCACTGGAGCTACAACCCTCATTGCAACAAAATCAGGCCAATTTGCAATCCCAGCCTTGAAGATACAAATCAAATGCTACTTTTGCAAACCCCCCAGAACACATGGATGATGCCAACAGAGACTCCATTTAACTAGTTTTATTTCCCTGTTTACTTCAAATCATCTCTGGGGCAGATCATCATGGCAGAGCTGGCTGCCTTGCACTCACCCACAAACACTGCATTTCACACCGAGGGAGGGAGCTGGGGCCAGGGAAAAAGCGCAAAGTTCTCTATAATCTCAACTAAATGTTTGGAGCCACACTGGCATACCAGAGCAGGAATTTTTCAATGTGCGTGTGCAGAGATGGTCCTTTAATGAAAATTTAATTATTCTGTGGGTTGGACGTATACATTAAGTTTGCAAGGAGTCTCCTGAATATCAAGTAGGCGCCATTCTTTCTCCTGGCTTTGTGATGTTTTTCTATTCCCCAGCAATTAGAGCCCAGGAAGAAAAAATGACTGAGTTGATCCCAAAGCTGCAAAAAGCAGTTTCTCTTTAGAGTAGAGATTCTTGAGTTCTGCTGTGTTATGCGCCCCTGTGACAGGCTGCTAAAGTCTCTGGGACCCCTTCTCAGAATCATAGTTCTAAATGCATAAAGTAAAATACATAGGAACACAAAGGAAGCCAATTATATTGAAATAAAGATGTCATTTTTCCCCCATCCAAGCTCAAAGACACCCCGAAATCTATCCATGGATTCCAAGTTAAGAACCTTGTATTAGAGAATGATTTGAAGGTGAGAATGTTTCACGATTCAGTAGAGTCTGGGACAAATGATCATTTCAAGCTGCTTAATGTGTGTCTGTCTTCCCCACTCAAAAATGGTTATTAGCATCCTAATTTCTGGCAATAAAGTGGTTAGAGAGGTGGCTTTTATGGCTATCGTTGATTTTCATCTTTATTCCCCATTATGAGGTAAAAGAGTATCCGTGCAAAAGAGAGAAAGTTAGATCTGATGCCCATTTGGTCCATAGGAACAGAGTATTGAAAGGGACTTCAGAGGTCATTGACTATAACTATCTCATGTTACAGATGAAGCAACTGAGGCCCAGCAAAGATAGGTGACCACCCACAGTCACTTGATGAGTATTAACTCACTAAAAAGTGGCTTTTCCTGACTTTAACCCTCGTGATCTAATCACCATTTTATAGTGCTGCCCCGATTTTCCACATGAACAAACTTGAGCACCAGGCCTAGGGTCAGGGGGGGACCTGGGTTCAAATCTGACCTCAGACACTTCCTAGCAAGTCATTTACGCTCAGTTGTCCAGCCCTTGCCACCTTCTGTCTTAGAATCAACACTAAGACAAAAAGTAAGGATTTAAAAAAGAAAAAAAAAAGTCCAGAGAATGTAAATGACTTGCCCCAAAACACGTAGCATCGGGAATTGTTCAAGAGGGGTCTTATCTTGGGGTCTAGGAGATCCATTTTTAAAAATATCTTTTTGATCACTCTATTTCTATATAATTCATTTCCTCTGCAATCCTATGTGTTTTATTCTATGCATTTAAAAATATGGTTCTACGAAGGGGTCCCTGGGCTTCACCAGACTGACACACAAAAAGACTATGAACCCCTGCAGCAAGTCGAGGTTCCTGCTGCTGTGTGACCTTGAAAGGAAGAACAAACTACATTATCGATGGTTTTTCTGCCCTATCACCTTCTCTTCTAGTGGGGAAAAACCAATTCATTTTATTGAACTAAGATAGTGTCGATGCCACATAGGAAGGTGTTTCAAAGGTTCCGAGCCTTCCAGGGGCATGAGATGGCAGAGCCCAATGAAAGAAGCCCCCATCCGAAAGGACTGGCCAAGGACAAACGGGTTTCCTTTGGCATGCAGGACTGCCCGTAACTTTACTACCAAGAGAATGCCCAGCACCACTACTTGGTCCTGACTAGACATCTTAAGTAGGTCTGCGTTACCTGGGCAAGGCCAGCATGAATGCAGGAGAGTAACCTCAGATACCTTCATTTATTGATTCAGGAAAGTGTTCACAGCAGAGATTTCAAGTGATTTCTGAAATGTTCCACCGGGGCTTCTTCAGGCATCATCAGAAAGAAGGGGCAGAGGTCTGACGGTTATATCGACACCCACGGGCTGGTGCCCAAGTAGTTTCATGGTAGGAACTGGTAGGAGAAGTTCTCAGCGGTGACAGTAAGGAATGGGTCGGTTCTGCCATCCATCATCCCCTCAGAAGCTTTGAGTACAGCGTGAGCCAGGAAAATGCCATCCAGCCCACATCCAAGGGGAAGAAAGGTAGAGAGAAAGGAGGAAGAAATCCCCAAAGAGACTTCCTCACAGTCTTACCAGACCTGGGGTCACTCTTACACCAGGATAGATTTCAGAGATATAAAGAATCTCAGAGATCATCTTTTCTGACCTTACACCCTGATTTTACAGAGAAGAAAACTGAGTCGTAGAAAAGTGGACTGAGTTAGCCAAGGTTACACTGATAAATGCACAGACAGGAAGACAGTCAAATATGAACGATCAGATGAGAGACGTGGAGAGACAGAAACAGAGATGGAGAAACATAGGGGCATAGAGAGAAGGAGGGAGGGAAGAAGAGAGAGGGGAGAGGGAGAGAGAGACAGCGATGGAGATAGAAAGAGGGAGAAAAAGGGAGAGGGGGAGAGAGAGAGGAAAAGAGAAAGAGAGAGAGCGGGTGGAGAAGAAGAGGGAAAGGGAGCAAAGAAGGGGGAAAGGAAGGGAAGAAGGGAAAGAGACAGAGACAGAAAGAAATAGAATCAGAGACACAGAGAGAGCATATATTGAGTCCTTACTGTGTGCCAGAACACTATACTAAGGTAACAAGCAAAGGAGCCAGAAATCAAACTGAAATCCTTGGAGCCCAGTCCCAGTGCCCTTTCTACACTGAAGAGGGAAGAGTTATAGTCTAGAAATAAGGACATCTGGGTCTTTAGACCCACCTCTACCACTAACTGGCGTTGGGACCCTTGGTGAAGTCTCTTCCTCTGTTTCATCATCTGTAAAAGGAAGAAGTGGGATGTAATGATATGAGGTCTCTTCTGAGGTTAACAATCACAAATCATAGATTGGGAACCAGAAGGAATCTCAGAGCCATCTGGTCCATTTCTTTCATTTTACAGATGAGAAAACTGAGGCACATAGAGTATAAATGGCTTACCCCAAGTCACACAAAGCCAGGGTTGAGATTTGAACAAATAACTTGGGGCCTCGAGTACAGCCCTCTTTACACTACATTGTACTGTCTAGGGGAGTTTGAAGAATTCATTTAATCCTGTGGTTTCCAATGAATGTGTCCCGGGGGCTCGGGGTGAGGAAGAGATCAAAGTCTCCGGAGTGTGCCAATGAACCCACTTGTCACAGTGCTTCCCAGATAAGAAGAAAGAGTCCATCCCCAATGCCCCAAGTCCATTAGTTCCATCAGGCAAGTTGCCAGATCTGAGAGCTGGTGAATCCTAAGCCCTCTCCCCCAGGAGACAATGGGGCCTGTCTTCAAAGGGAGGGCTCCAATGCCTTGTCATTCTCCCCACCTCCTTCTCCACCCCATCAAGTGGGCAGGCCACTGCGTCTGACTCCATCAAGTTTCGTCCAGCATTCCCTTCACAGAACCAGCTGACCTAGATTATATCCAGTCACACACATGATAAAGAAGGCTGCTGTTCGCATTGCGTCCTCAACGGAGGCCTTATGATGGCAATTATTACTTTCCGAGTTCAGACAAAGGTGACATTTTAGTAGTTCTGCCCTGAACGGATCCAACCCTCCTCCAGCAAAATGACCCACAGACTGGATTTCCCGAGAAACTTTTCTCCCTTCTTTTATTCCTCTCTCTTCTTTGGTCGTGGTCCACAAGCGTGCCCAGTTGTGCCCAGCTGCTCCAGGCATCTGCCCCGTAGCCCTCTCTTCGGCAGCGGTGACCATGAGGGACTTGGAGTGTCCTCAAGAAAGGTGACACTACCACTAGGGGCTGGGACAGCTGGCAAGCCCTCTCAAGACAGCAGAGCTACCAATCTGAGTACATACACTCTGAAGCACCCACTCCATTCCTGCCCTCACTTACACTGTGTCGCTTTAGAACCTGGGAGCAGGAAAGGAAACTCTTAGGAAAAGAAGGAACATTGCTGCTGAGGACTTTACTCAACCCAAGACAAAAAGAATTTTGAACCCCCCAAAAAACTCACAGTACCCAACTTTGCCCTGGCTCTCCTTTCCCCTCCATTCCTCCCTGTCGCCAGAAAAGGAAGGAAACCCCAACAACAACCAGCACCTTAGAAAGACAGGGTGCTTAGGCAGGGGGTTCTCAACTTATTATCGGTGTCTTTTGCTTTACTGCTAAGAAAATTCCATACTAACTGACTTAAGCCTTTTACATAGCTCCAAATGCTTGGATTGAAAAATAATATTTCATCTGCCGAGCTGAATGTTGGCAAGAAACAAAGCAGGACGCGGAAACCCTAATTATAGATGAGTGTTTACATTTGCACACACATGTTTAGGATAAACCCCCTGGCCATGCCAGTGCATGCAAACCCACCTGAGCTGTATATTTGTAGCCAATGACATTAGTGGAATGCATATTTCCACCCTGGGCAGCCCATTTGTACCCCATTCTAGCCAAGGTCCAGACTTGGCTTTTCTTACTCCCGATGGGATTTGATGGACATGGGCCCAACACAACCCTCTCTTCTTCCTCCCCCCCCCCCCATCAAAACTGAAGGCTTCCACTATACCCCACTGACTCTGAGAGGGAGGAGGAGTCGTTCACTCAGGTGATTTCCAAAGAGCACTTAGGGAATGAGCTGTGACTTCTCCTGACTCAGAGCGCCCACCTTTCCTGACATGACCCAGGCTAAAAACAGCCCCGAGGGCCTAGAGGTTCTCCTAGGATTTTAGTGTACACGTGGACCTGTTGGGGGAAAAAATCAATATGGGGAGCTAGCTACTCCTATGGGTGAGGATCAGGGAAGATGCTTCCCTTTTGCATTGATCCAAGCAAGAAAGAATAATGGGGAAATGGGGGAGGAGGGGGCAGCAGCCCTCTCTAGCTGTGTGGATTAGGTGCCATCATCTGATCCAGTGTGCCCCAGTCTTCTCCACTCTCTGCAACCAAGCCCTGCAGAGCACAGGCAGACCTACATGCTTGTTGTCTCCCGGGGCCCTTGGGCACCTGGGAAGGGAAGTTCATTCCTGGGAGAAGCTATGGTCTGGGTTGAGCTGGGCATGGCAAAGTGCTATTGCCCACCCCGTGCCCATTCCATACCTGCTCAAGAGGTCTTTTGCCTACCCTCAGCTCTAGTCAGGAAGAACTGTCCGAGCTCACGCATCCTGAGTAGTCACCCCCCCCCCCCAGTCTCCGAGGGCCTCCCCCTTATTCCCTGCTTCTGACTCCCTTGGGGCAGGGGCGGCATAAGCTACTACTATCTTCCCCAGGATGGGAAGAGAGAGCTGGGAAGGGCACTCAGACCAACCGGTGGTTGAGGAGAATTCTCCCTCCTTCTTCCCCTTCTCCAACCCGCCTTACCTGCCCTCAGCCCTGCTCCCGTGATACCTGTTTGCCTCTGCCGCTGTTCTCTCTCTCGCCCTGGGTCTACACGGATCCCTTCCCAAGCTAAGCCAGCTTCCAGCTGCCCGCCCCCGGCGCCAGGGAGTGCAGCCCAGCAGCAGGCGGCCGCAGCCAGAACCGCGAGGAACCAGGCTGAGAAAGCGGAGCCGGGGTGCTGCTCCAGGAGGACTGACTGACTGACTGACTGAGGGACAGACGGACAGACGGACTCAGGGTCCGACGACCCGCACCTCCAGAGCCCAAAGCGCGCCCCTACCTGGGAGACGGAAGGGGATACGGGCAGCGGCAATGACATCCCCCCGCAGGGTCCCCAGCACTGGTGCCAGGCACCGGGAGGGGGTAGGGGCACTAGAGGTGGCTCCAGCTGCTCTCCTTGCCCTAGCCCCAGCCCCTGCCCCAGTCCCAAGCATCACCGATGCCAACAGGTCCCCAGCGGCTCGAGAGCACGCCCCGCTAAGGCCCCCGAGAGTCCCCGCCCCGCAGCCTGGGCATCAGAAGGGGCAGGAGGCAAGGGGCACGGGTCGGGGCTAGGGGCAGGGGCTGAAGCCAGTGCTAGCCCCCCCGGGCGCCGGCGCAGGGGAGGAAAGAAGCGGGAGGGGGGTGCGGGGGTGGGAGGCGGCACTCACCTCTAGCCCGCCCGGGGCCGCCGCCGCCGCCGCCGCCGCTGCCCCGCTGGCTCCCGGGCTCCGTCAGTCAGTCGGTCTGTCGGTCGGTCGGTAGGTCCGTGGGTCCGGAGGCGCCTCCGCTAGCTCTCTCGCTCGCAGCCAAGAGCGGAGGCCGGCGGGGGAGGGGACGGTAGGGGAGGGGGCGGCGATGAATGGAGGTGCCGAGCCGGCACACGAGCGCGCACGCACACACACACTCACACACTCACTCACACACACACACTCACACTCACTCTCACACCTCGCGCAGCCAGCCCGCAGCCGCGTCCTTGCGCTCGCATCCCCCCACCCCCCTCCCCTTCCCCGGCTCTGCCAGGCACCCTCTTGGTCCCTCCCAAAATAAAGACAATTTTCTCTCTCGCTCTCCCTCTCTTGCTCCCTCCTCTCTCCTCTCCTCTTTCCCTCCCTCTCCCTCTCTAAACCTCACCCCTCCTCAGCTTGGCAGCCAAGCCGGGCGCCTGGTGCTCCGGAGCCTTGCCTGTGGGGGTCTGTCTATGTGCCTGTCTGTGAGTGTGGCTGACCCCTCTTCGGGCCCTTCCCTCTGCTCCGGTCTCTCTGGCTCTCTGGTTCTCCGCGGCTCTCCCTCTCTCACTCTCTCTGGCTCTCCCTCTCCTTCTCCCGAGCGGAGCCAAGCCCGAAGCGGCGGGCAGCACGGTCTCAGTCCATGTGCGCTGC
>NC_058133.1:495192585-495207857 GCF_016433145.1 Gracilinanus agilis | reverse complement strand
AGATAGATAGATAGATAGATAGATAGATAGATAGATAGATAGATAGATAGATAATCTGTTTGTGAATGTATATAAATATTTATTGCCTCTTCTTCTGATCACAGATTCATGGAATTATAAATTTAGAACTAAAAGCAATTTTAAAGGCCATCAAAAGCTACTCCTTTATTTCACAGATGAGGAATCTGAGGCCCAAAAAGGTTAAGTAACGTGTCCCAAAATTGCATAGATAGTAACAGAAGTAGAATTTGAACCTAGGTCCTCTGCTTCCAAACATAATGTTCTTTCCAATGTCAATTTCATCTTGGAGAAAAAGGGAACCACAGAGATCATCTGAAATAACCTGTATTTGAACAGAATCCTAATACCTCTAACAGATATTGATGATAATATTACTAATTATCATTGGGCAGCTAGATGGCACAGTGGATAGAATGTGGGGCCTGGAGTCAGAAAGACTCATTTTCCCAAGTTCAAATCTGGCCTCAGACATTTCCTAGCTATATGACTGTGGGCAAGTCACTTAAACTTGTTTGCCTCAGTTTCCTCATCTGTCAAATGAGCTAGAGAAGGAAATAGTGAACCATTCCAGTATCTTTACTAAGGAAATCCCCCAAATGGGGTCACAAAGTGTCAGATATGTCTAAAGAAGAACAATGACAAATAATTATAATAGTTAATAAGATTTAGCTTCTTGCAATGTTGTATTACCTACTGAATTAATTCACTTTTCTTCTGTGCAGCTTTAATCTTTAGGAAATTTTTCCTTAAAAAGAGCTGAAATCTAGCTCTGGGTCACTTCCATCGATGGTTCCTAGTTCTGCCCATTGGGGACAAGAACAAGACTAAATCATCTTCCATACAGCAACCTTCAAATATTTGAAGATATATATCATGACCCCCAATAAATCTCCTCTACAAGCCAAGCTTTTCTCCATAGCTTCATTTCTAGTTTAGAAATATTATGGAATCTTCCCATTCTTGCATCCTGGGTTCAGGGTCTGTCTAGTACATTACAATTAGTGAAAAACATTGGCAGATAATGGCTAAGACACTGGCCATGGAGTCAGGGAGACTGGGCTTAAATATCACCCTAGAGTACTTGTGTGATACTGCAGAGATTACTTAACCTCTGTTAACTGTGCCGCAGTTTTCTCGTCTCTAAGACAGAAGGACCGGACTTGATGGTCTCTAAAATCCCTTCTGGAGTCATCTTTTATGATCCTAACTCCAGTTTCTCCAACCAACCTTTCCATGACATAATGGCTGGATCCCTCACCATTCTGGTCATCCTATTCTGCTGTTGGTCTAACAGGACATGAAGTTAGGATACAGACTATACAGGATTTCATTGGTAAAGAGAACTCAGAGGTGAACAAACACCTTCTCCCAACACAGATCAGTCCCTTCTCTGAAACTTTCGGTCTTAGAGAGACTGTCCTAGAACATGAAGAGGTTCAATGACTTGCCCAAGGTCACACAGCCAGTATGTGTCAGGGGTAAGACTCAAACACAGACCTTCCTGGCTTCAAGCTTGGCTGACTTCATTAGGTCATGTTGTCTGTAGTGATACCCAGAACTGAATCTTATACTTTAGAAGGAGTTTGATAAGAGCAGAGGGCAGGAAGCCAGTCTCTTCCCTTATTCTGGATACTGCTTTAAGAATCAACTGGATCAACAACCTCAAGATTGTTGGTATTTCCAATAATGATGAGAATCAGAGACCATCCATTTTGTGCCACCATTATCAAGCGATGTCCCACCTAAAATCTCCAAAAGTACTGGCCCCCAATGCTGAAGTTCTCACTCAAGGTCTCCTAACATGCTGTGGGTACCAGTACAAGGTTTCGGGCTCTCCATCTCTTGTCCCTCACATTCACTCCTGCTCATACAGTTCCTAGATGATTTTATAACATTTCTCATGCACACACTTGTTTGAAAGGGAGGAAGAAAGGGAAGAAGATAGAACACATGGAGGACATGTTGTTAGAAGAGACATTTCTAAGGCTGTGTTTACCTCTCAAGTCAATTTTTAAAAAATCAATTAATATTCTTAGCCGTGTAACCCTGGGCAAATCGCTTAACCCTGATTGCCTAGCCCTTGTCACTCTTCTGCTTAAAATTGATACTAAGGGAGGGCAGCTGCATGGCTCAGTAGATTGAGAATCAGGCCTAGAGATGGGAGATCCTAGGTTCAAATCTGGCCTCAGACACTTCCTAGCTGTATGACCCTGGGCAAGTCACTTGACCCCCCTGGCCTAGCTCTTACCATTCTTCTGCCTTGGAGCCAATACACAGTATTGACCCCAAGACAGAAGGTGAGGGGTTTTTTTTTTAATTCATACTAAGACACAAGAAAAAGGTTTTAAAGTTTTAAAAACCTGTTAATAATTAAATTATTCCTAATTCTTAATTAAATAATTAAAATTTTAAATTGATAAATAAGCATAGCATAATCTGATATTGTGTGTTTTTTAGATCACTTGTGTGATTATGAGATTTGGTTTGCTTTAGAATATTATTTATCAAAACCTGCCTGTTCTCATGTTTTTGTCAAGTATACATGTGGCCTAATTAACAGAGAGCTAGCCTCAGAGGAAATCTCAAGTTCAAATCCTGCCTCTAAAGCCTCTGACACATATTGGCTGTGTGACCATAGGCAACATGCTCAATCTCTCAGTGTTCTAGAAAACTTGTGTAAAACTACAAAAAAAAAATCTTTTTTTTAACCATTTCAGGGGTATTGTGAAACACTATGCTAGTAATCTCCCAGATTACCCCTCATAAGATTTTGTTATCCTTGATGACCAGATCTCTTTGCTTGACAAAAAAAAAAAAATAAGTATTTCTTGCTTGGGGCACTTTTCTGGGCTTTTATAATCAATGTCTTAACCTTTATCAATTTCCTAGTTTCAGAGTCAACTGTTTGAATAGGTCAGGTTGGAGAGATTGTAATTATAATGTACATGGTATATCTTTTCATATTATCATTTCTCTATTTTGGTATTAACCTTGATTTTTTTTAACCAATAGATGATCAAATTCCACACAGCCATCTAACTCTGAAATGACTTCTTTATCAATAAGTGGTCATTTCCTGCCTATTCTCATTTCCTATATTGCTTCTCAGTGATCACCATATTTAGCACCTTTTGACCCTCTCACTACGAAAAATTGAACAAGTAAATTTATGTCTTTGGACCTCATGTCAAGTATGTCTGTAAAATGATGAAGCTGAACAAAGGCAAAGGTAAGATGATGAATCCTGTGATAAAATAAGTTAAGAATCTTGAATTCAAATGTTATCGCTGACTATGGTTAGCTAGGTAATCATAGCCTAACACCTTTACTTCTCTAAGCCTCATTTTCCCCATCTATAAAATGGGTATAATACTATAATTCCCATAGTACTTGCCTCACAGAGATGCAGTGAGGTTCAAATGAGCTAAAGTATAAAAACATTTTGCAAGCTTTAATACACTTTATAAACATCAATAATTTTAAGGTACAATAAAAGCTCTTCTAACTCTAAATGTGTACCAGCTAGATGGCCTAGATGTGTTGAAATTGGAGTGAAGAAGTCTTAAGTTCGAATCCTGCCTCAGACAGAGGTGTGTGTGCATGTGTGACCCTGGACAAGTCACTTAATGGCTCTTAGCTTCAATTTTTTCTCAGTAAAATGGAGCTAATGATAGCAGTTATTTCAAGGGGCTATTGTGAGACTGATGTGAAATATGCAAAATATTTTGTAAACATTAAATCACTAAATAAATGCCAGTTAATAATTATGATAATTATTATGATAATTATGATAAATATTATGATAATAATAAATCCCATGGCATATGGAAGTATAGGTTCTTTACAAACTTTTGTCCTCTTATGTTTCTTTCTTGTTTCGGTTTCCAACATTTTATTTTTCATCAAAGTTATTCGTGTCAAGCCAAGGATGTGTTTATTCATTTGAAGAATCTTGCTGAGGTCTTGGTAGGATGGCTTTCTTTTTTTTGATCCTCTGCAACAGATGTAGGTACACTTAACTTTGCAGCCATCTATTTGCTTATGTTCAACATGAACACTGAAAATGGAAATGACCAAGCACTCCCATGTAATGATGTTTCTTGGAGCTTTGGAGTATGTGATGAAACCAAGTAGATCAATCTCTTCATTCACCTCCTCCATCAGCAGCAACTTCTTTTGGTCTTCCAATTTGGTCTTCCAATAACACTAATTTATGGTGATAGCTTCAGAGAGGCACAATTCATTTCTTCTACTACTATATCATTTCATTAGTCATTGATCTAACATTTAGAGTACCAATAAATGCTATTGTTTTCAGATGGTTTAAAACCTCTTTGTTTCTTAGTATCTGCTGTCCCTTTTATCCATTCTACCACCATCACTATAGAAGCCCAAGTACACGTCACAGAACTGTCCCATTTTTTTTCATTTATTTTACTTTATTTTGTCTTACTATTGCCAGAGTCAAAAGATCCATTAATCATTTAAGAACCAACCATCAGGGGATGTGCCTCTTTGTACTTAGGTATTCTTGTCCCAAGAAAGCAGAATCTAAACTCAGGACTCCAGCCTGCACTCTGATAGCTGAGAATAAAGAATTAGCTTCCTGTGACACCATATTAAGCATCAGACATTTTGAAGGACTTCTATAGAACTTCTAGACACTGTGCATCTATTAATGTATTTGCCTTTTTGACTATTGCTGACTCATTCTGGGCTGATGGGCACCAAAAGTGACATCTCTTTTCCCACAACTTTTTGTACAGGCATCTTGGGGAAAGAAGGACAATAAGGAGGGAACTAATGAACCCATGACTTTATCAAGTATAAGGGAAAGCCTAGTGAAGGGATTCTACCTATCAATTCAAATGAGGTACTAAGACAACAAGGGATTTTCTCGGGGTCCCACAATCAACATGGGGAAGAGGCTAAATTTGGACTCAAATGTTCCTAATTTTAAGACTGCTCCTTATCCACTATTCTTTGCTGTCCCCCTTCACCTTACACTTATGCAACTTATTTTTTGAACCTTGATGAAGGATTTTGCATTTATTTCTTTTAACTTTCCTTCTCCCAAATCAGCCTGTTATAATCCTGTGTAGGACCTCTCATTCAGAATGTTATTTATTCCTAATAAACTTCTTCTAATTTATAAATTTGTTAAGCATGCTACTTCTGTCCTCCAAAAGTTGTTCACCAAAATGTGGAATACATCACTGTGGCACTCTACCCAAGACCTCTTCTTAGCTAATGTAGATGCAGTAATCACTTCTCTTTGGATCTGTGTCTAAAAATTGCAAATCTGCCTCATTCTCCTACCTCTATTCTTGCTCATGAGTATATCATGAAACTTTGTCAGATGCCCTACTGAAACCCAGATATAATTCTGTGTTGTGGTTTAGAGAAAACCTCTTGTATTTTTCTGGCTATGTCTTTCTCTGACCACTAATCTGTCTTTTCCTTAGCCACAGGTATCTCCTATCTGTTGTATCTTTCCTTCTACCCTAAATCTTTTCTGGACCAGCCCCACCACCACCTTATATCTAGACTATTCTAATCCAGCCTAGGAATTCTTAGTATCAGATTCATTGGCTTCTCCCTGCCTTTGATTTCAGTGGTAGAAAATCAGTCACCTGTAGTTGGGACCCCACCTCTTCATATAAAATACCTGGAGCTGTCCCAACTCCATAGGTACCTGAGCCACACTGCTGTATGGAATGAAGAAGGATTTAAGAGTCACAATGTCTCTCCCAGGTACTACTTGTGTGATATTGGGCAAGTCACTTAGCCCCTACAGGCCTCAAATTCATCTGTAAAAGAAGGAGTTAGACCAGATGGCCTCTAAGATCCCAGAAGTCATATCATCTTTCTTTGAACATATCAAATTAAAGAGCTAATTGCTTTTAGTGGTGGACAACCCATATAATTCTTCAAAATCACCTTTGAGTCTCAGCAAAAGACCTCAACTCTATGTCTCCAGCATTCCCAAATCTATCAGCTTACTAATTCATCTGATAGATGGAGAGAATGAGAGAATGTGTGTGTGTGCGTCTCTCTGTGTGTGTGTGTGTGTGTGTGTGTGTGTGTGTGTGTGTGTAGGGAGAGATAGACAGACAGAGAGACAGAAACAGAGAGAGAGAGAGAGAGAGAGAGAGAGAGAGAGAGAGAGAGAGAGAGAGAGAGAGAGAAGGAGGGCGTATGATCTGACTTCTTTTGGATTCCATGTTGGACCTCCTTGATCAGTTTCCCTTAGTGCCCCCAAACCATCCCTAGAGCAAACTAACCATATAGAGCATATTAATATGCTCTAGAATTTTCCTACAAATCATTATCAAGTTCACTAGCCTATAGTTGAAGGATTCCTTCCTCTTTCCAGGGTGAAAATCAGAACATTTGCCCATCTTCCATGTCGCAGCATGTATCCCATTCTCCATGATTTTTCACAGATCACTGGCAGACCCTCAGAAATTATAAGCTTAAGGTTTTTCAGTACTCTAGGTTCCAGACTTGTTGATCTGTACTCACTGTTGGCAGTACCAAACCTTGTTCATCTGAATTCATTGATAGCAGCCTGGCGGCCTCTAATCAGCCTTTTATGTATTTGGGTTAAGAAACATTTTTTGTTCTCAGAATCACAAAGAAATCCCAGAATTTCAGCATCAGACAGGAACTCGGTGCCAATAATCCAATCCCTACCTAAGAAAGAGTCACTTTGGGGGCACACCGAAAGTCATCCAGCCTTTGCTTAAAGAACCCTAAGAGAAGGAAGCCATCACGTCTGAGCTAGCTCGTCCCATGTTGAGGTCAGGAAGTTCCTATTGACAAAATGCCTACATTTCTCTCATTGAAACTTCCACCCATTGCTCCTTTAGAGCAAAGAAGAACAAATCTACTTGGAAGCCTTTCAAATACTTAAAGAGAAATTTCACATCCCCCTTGACATGATTAGATTTGATTCTCATTTGGCATATCTCAAGGCCTTTCACTCTCTTGGTTGCTCTTCTTTGGACATAACCCCATATGTCCTCCCTAAAGTGAAGTGCTAGAGCTCACCCCAGTACATGATCAGAACAGAGGATAGAGTGACTAATGCTTCCTTACTCCTAGAAGATTTCAATTGACAAACACTGATTAATTATAAATTATGTGCTAGGCATGGAGCAAGGTAACAAGGCTACAAAGATAAAAATAAAATAGTCCCTGCCCTCAAAAAGCTTACATTCTAAAAGAGGAGGCAACCAGCCATACCACTGCTGGTTTATACCCCAAAGAGATCATAAGGAAAAAGACTTGTACAAAAATATTTATAGCCGTGCTCTTTGTGGTGGCAAAAAATTGGAAAATGAGAGAATGTCCTTCAATAGGGGAATGGCTGAACAAATTGTAGTATCTGTTAGTGATGAAATACTATTGTGCTATAAGAAATAATGAACTGGAGGAATTCCATGTGAACTGGAACGACCTCCAGGAACTGATGCAGAGTGAAAGGAGCAGAGCCAAGAGAACATTGAACACAGAGATGGATAACACTGTGGTATAATCAAAGGTAATGGACTTCTCTACTAGCAGCAATGCAATGATCCAGGACTTATGAGAAAGAACACTATCCACATCCAGAGAAAGAACTGTGGGAGTAGAAACACAGAAGAAAAACAACTGCTTGATCACATGGGTTGATGGGGATATGGTTGGGAAAGCAGACTTTAAATGATCACCCTAGTGCAAATATTAATAATATAGAAATAGGTCTTGATCAATGACACATGTAAAATCTAGTGGAATTGTGCGTAGGCTGGGGGTTGGGGGGGGAGGGGGGAAAGAACATGAATCTTGTAACCATGTAAAAAATATCTAAATTAATTAATTAAAGTTTTCCCAAAAAATAAAAATAAATAAAAACAATTTTCATCCAAAAAATTAAAATAAAAAATAAAAGAGGAAGCAATAGATATGGCTATAGGTATATATAGGATGCAAAGTAACCCTAGAAGTGAAGTTATTAGTACCTAAAAGGACCACAAGAGGTCTTATGCACAAGATAGTACTTGAACTGAGTTTTGAAGGAAACCAGGGATTCCCAGAGGAAGTACTGAGGAGTGAGAATGTTCCAGGTATGAAGAACAGCCATGGAAAAAGCAGAGAGAGGAGATATAGAGCCGCATGTCCAAGGAACATCAAGTAAGCCAATATGGCTAGACCATGGAAGAAAGTAACGTGTAAGAAGACTAATAAGGTAGAAAGAATTCAGTTTTAAGTAAAAATAAAATAAAAGAGGGATTTCTATTTGACCTAAGAAATAATAGGAAGCCACTAGAGTTTATTAAGGGAGAGAAGGAGTGGGATGATATGTTTAGACCTAAACTTTAGAAAATCCCTCTTGGCAGATGTGTGAAAGATGGATTGGAATGAGGAAAGATGAGGCAAAAGAACCAAATTGGAGTTGATTACAACAGTTCTGATATGTGTGATCTTTAGCTTCACTAAACATACCATTTATATCTTTAACCAAGTCAGCAAGAGAATTTTTAAACATACAGAGCTAAGCATAGATAGGTCCTTTAAGTCTTCCACTGAAGACATCTTCCCAAATAGACACTGAACCCTTAGGACTGTTCTTTCAACCAATTTCCATATCCTGTGGGTCTAGACCAGAACTCAAACACAAAACAATGTGGCCCAGCCTTCAACATTCTAAGGTAGAGCCTAGATTAAAATTTATTTGAAAAGTATTTAACAAAATAAATAAAAATACAATAAAAAATAATTAACATTACATTTTAAAACTAAATCAATATGCAGTCCACAAGAAACTTTAGTGATGGCTAAATGGCTCTGTTTTTGATATGAGATTAGATACCACTGATCTAGACCACATCTGTCTAACCACGTCTTTCTCGGAGCAATAGTGTAAGAGAATTAGAATCATAGTATTATAGATTTAGAGCCAACAGGGGCATCAAAGGCCATTGAGCTATTCTCATTTTAGAAATGAGAATATCAAGGTGCAAAGAGGTTATGAGAGTTGTCCAGGGTCACACATTTAAAAGTGAAAGAGGCAGAATTTGAACCCATGTTTTCCCAATTCCAAGTCCAAGATTTATTGAATACTTTGCTAAAGTCTAGGTCAACTATATCTATAGCATTGCCCTGATCAGGTTACTTAGTAGCCCTGCCCAGAGAGGCAATAAGATTAAACCATCCCCAACGCTTCTTAATGGACCATGCTGGCTCGTGATCGCTGCTTCCTTTTCTAAAAGATTACTATTTATCCCTTTAAAAATATGGTTGGAAAATTGCCAGGAATCTTAGTCAGGCTCATGGTCTCGATAGAGTTTGAAGAATCTATTCTCTTCTCTTTTTTGGAAAATCAGGGCAAAGTTTATCCTTTTTCTGCTGCTTGGTACATCCACAATCTTTTAAATAACACTAACAATGGAAAACAATTGCTAAAGAGTTTTGCCTTCAGTCTGTCATCCCTTACTGAACCGTTCAAGGCAGAAGAATGGTAAGGGCTAGGCAATGGGGGTTAAGTGACTTGCCCAGGGTCACACAGCTAGGAAGTATCTGAAGTCAGATTTGAACCCCAGGACTTCCTGTCTCTAGACCTGGCTCTTAATCCACTGAGCCACTCAGCTGCCCCCTCTGATGCCACTTTAATACCACTTTGGGTACAACATTATTTGTTGGCTAATATGCCAAAGCCCATTTGCACCCCTACCACTATTCTCCCTACTGCCTTCCAAGTGACCCATCACTTTAATCATTTCCTACTTCAAACTAAAAGCCCTTAATAAAGTAACTCCAAACTATCCTGTTTTGCAGATAAGGAAAATGAAGCTTGGAAATTTTTTTTAACCCTTACCTTATTGTCTTGGAGTCAATACTGTGTATTGGCTGTAAGGCAGAAAGAAGAGTGGTAAGGGTAGGCAATGGGGGTCAAGTGACTCTCCCAGGGTCACTGGCTGGGAAGTGTCTGAGGCTGGATTTGAACCCAAGACCTCCCATCTCTAGGCCTGGCTCTCAATCCACTGAGCTACCCAGCTGCCCAAAGCTTGGGAATTTTAAGTGGCTTGTTCAGAATCATTCGGTTAATCAGTGGCAGAACCTGAATTCAAACCCAAGACTCCTGACTTAAATCTCACAATCTCTTCACTATTCCCCACCATCCAAGCTTGTTTATTCCAAGAACCAAAGAATATCATAAAGCAGCATCCCCGGCAGTATCATGGCACTCTGCAGTCATCACCTAATTCAGTGGTTTAGGGCATAGGATAGAGCAGGGACTGGACCTGAGATTTCATTGTACAAGAACCTGGCAGATGATGAAACTATTTGTGGCCTTAAGACAGCTTTCTACAGGCATTGAATAGTCAAGTGACTTACTATGTCAGACAAATGCTGCCTCGTAGTGCCTCACATTAGTAAATGTCCTTATTGGGTCACAATGACCTGGCTTTCCTTGCCTCCCTTCTTTGTTCATTTGTGACCTGAGGAGCAGAAATGGGTGACAGGGTAGAATCCTGAGTGCATAAAAAGCATTTTTCAAGCATCTTCTATGTGCTGGACACTTTGCCAAATTTTTAGACTACAAAGTCAAAGAGCAAAATAGTTCCTGCCCTCAAGATGCTTATACTCTAATAGATAACAACATGCAGAAGGAAGTGATGGTTGGGGAAGGGTAAAGGTAGACAACAGGGAGGAGAGAGTGTGCTGGGGCCAAAAAAAAAACAATTTGGAATAATGCCCAAAGGTAGGAGGTCAAATTAATTAATTAAGATCTAATTATCCAGGGCAGCTGGGTAGCTCAGTGGATGGAGAGTCAGGACTAGAGATGGGAGATCCTAGGTTCAAATCTGGCCTCAGACGCTTTCTAGCTGTGTGACCCTGGGCAAGTCACTTGACTCCCATTGCCCACCCTGACCACTCTTCCACCTAGGAGACAATACACAGAAGTTAAGGGTTAAAAAAAAAGATCCAATTGGCAGTCCTATTGGGAAGCAGAATCATTTTGTTATAAACTGTACCTTCTGGAGAAGCAATCAGAGACCTATGGCATTCGTACTTACTTGTGAAATGCAAACACATTGTCTCTTATTGACAAGTACCTTATCTCTTATTGACTGGAATAGACCGGGGAGACCTCAGTTTAAAGCAAACAGATATTTTTCGTTGATAAAAGTGTAAACACACTCTCAATAATGACTTGTTAATACTTGTTCCCTGTCTAAGGATATTAACACAACCTTTATATATTTGCTAAATGTCATTGGGAGGGAATAAGATTAGACATAGACAAAAAATGACTCTACCAGGATAATTGGTGGCTAAGTAGGTTTTGATGGATAGGAGGGGGATGAGGAGTATTTCCCCTCCCCCTCTACCTAAGACTGAAATATTTTGGGCTCATATTATTGCTCTGGGGTAAGTACCATAATTTTCCCTCAGGGTAACTGGCAGAAGTTCACCCTCAATTGAGTAGTAAGGGCATGGGGAGAGTGAGGAGGGGCAGGTAGGTGCTGTTCTGTGCTTGGTTTGCACAATAGAAAGTGCACTGAATTTGGAGTCACAGGTCTAAGATCCATCCAGCTCTCCTTCTTACAATCTATAGCACCTTGGGCAAGTCAGTTCCCTACCCTGTGTATCTCTTTTTTTTTTTAATCTATAAAAATCAGGAGATTAGACGTCAGTGATGAGCAAACTACAGCCCGCAGGCCAGATGGCCCCCTGAAATGTTCTATCTGGCAGCAGAACATTATTCCTAATCTGATGAATACAATGAGTAGGATACAATACAATGAAACTTCGAAAGAGTTGCCTTAGAAACAGATTGACAGATGAGCATTTCCTTTCTGTTGGCCCCCTCTTTAAAAAGTTTGGCCATCACTGGATTAGGTGATTTTCCTCTAAGATCTCTGTTCCAGTGATCCAATGAAACACATTCATGGTTGGCTGCCTAGCCTTACCTAACATCACTTCTATTTCTTGCCCACAGTAGATACAGCAGAATTGAGCCTCCAAGACAAGAAGGCATAGACAAGAGTCAAGAGGACCTGGGTTCAAATCTGGCCTCAGACACTTCCTAGCTGTGTGACCCTTGGCAAGTCACTTAACCCCCAATTGCCTAGCCTTTACTACTTTCTGAAGATTAACAAGCCTCCTGGGCTTACCTGAGGACCAGAACAACATTTAGGGTGATAGGCTAGACATCTTTACCCTCTTTTATGTTTCTCTACTTTCATTCCTTACACCTTTATTCTAACTAAAACTACGAAAAGTCATTTTTGTCTTGAGCTATAATATTTTTAAATTGGCGACCACAGTATTATCTTAAAATTCTCATATATATAGTCAAACCCTTAATTTTAATTCCTTACATTGAGAGGGATGGGATTTGACAGAAAGTCTCTTGTTGGTTCCCTTTTCCCTGTGACTCAACGTTCTACTTCCATTCTTCTTCTAACAAGCCTCTCCCTTCTAGCATTGCTCATTCTAAACAACTGCTTATAAAGCCTGCTAACAATTAGCCAATATTCCCAGTTCTCCTGGTCCACAAAGTTCTGTCTGCCCACATTGCTATCATTTTTCTGTCCATGTAAAAATTAGGTTTGCTAGATCATATATTTAGAGACAGAAGAAGTATTCGAGACAAGCGATACCAACAAGGTATTAACTTTTTTTATGTATGATGGTCTCGGTCTCCTTTTATATTCTGGAGAAGTATATGAGCTTAGTTTTCAGAATCATGTTTTTAAATGTGTAAAATACATAGGATTACAAAGGAAACCAATTGTGTTGAAATATAGTTGTAAAAGAAAAAATAAGTTCCCAGATCCCACATTCAGAATATCAAGATCCAGCCTTCTCTCATCTTACAAATGAGGAAACTGAGGTCTAGAAAGATGAAGTCATTTCCTGATACACTCACTATGTATAAGATGTCCCTTTCTCATTACTCGTACATCTGGGCTATACAGGGTGTTCCAAGATGATTAGTTCCTCTGGTGTGAAGGTTTGTGAAGTCTTTTCAGGGGTGCTGGTCAACCTTTGGTGTCCGTCTGCCACCCAGCTCTCACCTGTGGCTCCAAGAAACTGTAGCAGGCACAGTGGCCACATCTCAGTAAAACCATCTTAGAGATAGGCTAAGCCCGGTTGAACATAACCAACAGGTCTCAAGCCCATCAGTGAGGTAGGGGAGTGTCTACCCCAGGCATGTGAAGGAGGAGAACAATTTGTCTATTGACCATGAAGGCAACTGAAGCAGGCACTATGGAACACTGGTCAGACACTGAAGAAGCCAAGGTCATCCACTACATCCCAAGCCTTCACCAGTCATTTTGACTTTTGTCTTGCCACTGGACTTTGATAACACTGTAAGAGAGTGTGGCCGAAGACTTTTCATAACTGACTCACCTAAATCCACTGTATGCACATGTCAAAAGATATCACCAGTGATGCCATTTTTGTTCTCTTCAAGTACAAAGGACAGCAACCTACCAACTCATCTAGCTACCATCTTTGTTTGAGTCTCAAGAGCCTTCTGACTGGTTCCTCTGCTTCAAGCCTCTTCCCTCACCCCACCTCCATCTTACCTCCCACCCCAGCCCTCTCTAATCCATCCTTCATCTAGCTGCCAAAGTGCTAGTTAGAGCATGGCATTCCTCTATTCAGCAAGCCACTCTATTGATTCTAGCATTAAATATAAGCTCCTTTGTTTGGCTTCTAAAGCCTTTCATGACCACTCCAGTATCATTACCACATTCTACAGTCAAGCTAATACTGACTTTCTTACGTTTCTTCACACGTGACACTCTGTATCTCATTGCCATGTTTGTGTACTGGTCATCCCTTATGCTATCCCTCTTTCTCTTCACTTTCCAGAATTCCTTACTCTTCTCAAAACTCACTGGAAGGGACTTCCGGTTAAGATGGCGGCAGAGTAAGGAGCAGCTGCTCGATCTCTCCTGACCGAACCACACAGGACCCCTCAAGGGGAAATAAAAACGAGTCCAGAGGAACGAAGGAACCCCACAACAGGGCACAGCATTGAAGGTACGCAGAATCGGGGCATTTCCACACTTTAAAGGGGTGAAACAGTTCACACTAAAACACGAGAGGAAGAAGCCCCTCCCCCACCCCCCACACCGCACAAGCGGGTAAACAGGACTGGGGCAACCAGAAAATCACTGGCAGCCCCTGAGCCCGTACCTGTGCGCTGCAAGACGAGGGACCCCAGGTGGCTGGGACTCTCCCTGAGCGCCCACGTGGGTGAAGGCACCGCCTCCTGCCGGGACAAAGGCCCCTAAAACTGGGCCTTTCCCAAGCTCTGAAGGCATCTCCTCAGGTGCGAATAAAGATCTCCAGCCCACGGACTTTCACTACCTTCTGTGGAGGTGAAGGCAGGCCCTAAGAGCAGCAGGGCAGGCAAAGGCACTGCCCTAGGCTTGAATAACGATCTCCAGCCCAGGCTTGGACCTTCAGTGAGGACCCGGTGCAGACCTGAGCACGGCTGTGGAAGCAGCCCCAAAGACTGCGGAAGGAACCTCGGGCAGAGGGGCAGACGGGGAACTACCAGGAGGCCTGACCCCGAGGACAAGGAGACCGGAGGCCCCCCCCCCAAGCTTGCAAGGCCCAGGCAGACCCGGAGTGCAAAGACAAAGCGGAAAAGGGGCGGGGCTAACAATGGCCAGCAATAAGGAAGTCCAGAAGAAAAAGACCATCAAGAGAAACTCTGGAACACTCAACAACTACTACACAGAGAAAATCCAGACAACAGAGGAGGGAAAACAAAAATCCAAACCTCCCCAAAAAAATGAAAGCTGGTCACAAGTTATGGAAGAGTTTAAAAATGAAATGCTAAGGAAGATGGAAGAAATCTGGCAAGAAAATAACAGTTTAAAAGGCAGAATTTCGCAATTGGAAAGTGAGACAAGACAACTGAAGACCAAAAATGACCAGATTGAAAAGGAAAACCAAAACAATAGAGCCGAAAACCAGTCCTTAAAGGCTAGAATCGAACATTTAGAAACCAATGATCTCTCAAGACAACAAGATCAAATAAAACAAAGTCAAAAGACTGATAAAATAGAAGGAAACATGAAATATCTCAAGGAGAGAGTGACAGACCAAGAAAACCGGTCTAGAAGAGATAACTTGAGAATCATTGGTATTCCAGAAAAGGCAGAAATTAATAAAAACATGGACTCCATACTCAAAGAAATTATTCAGCAAAATTGCCCTGAAGTTCTACAACA
>NC_058133.1:495182751-495187591 GCF_016433145.1 Gracilinanus agilis | reverse complement strand
AGAGGGAAACTATAAATAAGTTAAGTGAACACAGAATAGTATACTTGTCAGATCTCTGGGAAAGGAAAGACTTTAAAACCAAGCAAGAGTTAGAGAAAATTACAAAATGTAAATTAAATGGTTTTGATTATATTAAACTAAAAAGCTTTTGTACAAACAAAAACAATGTAGTCAAAATCAGGAGGGAAACAACAAATTGGGAAAAAATCTTTATAACGAAAAACTCCGACAGGGGTCTAATCACTCAAATATACAAGGAGTTAAAGCAATTGTATAAAAAATCAAGCCATTCCCCAATTGATAAATGGGCAAGAGACATGAATAGGCAATTTTCAGGTAAAGAAATCAAAAGTATCAATAAGCACATGAGAAAGTGTTCCAAATCTCTAATAATTAGAGAAATGCAAATCAAAACAACTCTGAGGTATCACCTCACACCTAGCAGATTGGCTAAAATGAAAGAAGGGGAGAGTAATGAATGTTGGAGGGGATGTGGCAAAATTGGGACATTAATGCATTGCTGGTGGAGTTGTGAACTGATCCAGCCATTCTGGCTGGCAATTTGGAATCATGCTCAAAGGGCTATAAAAGAATGCCTGCCCTTTGACCCAGCCATACCATTGTTGGGTTTGTACCCCAAAGAGATCATAGATAAACAGACTTGTACAAAAATATTTATAGCTGCGCTTTTTGTGGTGGCAAAAAACTGGAAAAGGAGGGAATGTCCTTCAATTGGGGAATGGCTGAACAAACTGTGGTATATGCGGGTGATGGAATACTATTGTGCTAAAAGGAATAATAAACTGGAGGAGTTCCAGGCGAACTGGAGAGACCTCCGGGATCTGATGCAGAGCGAAAGGAGCAGAGCCAAAGGAACATTGTACACAGAGACTGATATACTGTGGTAAAATTGAATGTAATGGGCTTCTGTACCAGCAGCAATGCAATGACCCAGGACAATTCTGAGGGATTTATGGTAAAGATGCTACCCACATTCAGAGGAAGGACTGCAGGAGAGGAAACATATAAGAAAAGCAACTGCTTGAACGCATGGGTCGGGGCGGACATGATTGAGGGTGTGGACTTGAAACTACCACACCAATGCAACCACCAACAATTGGGAAATTGGTCTTGATCAAGAACACATGACAAAACCAGTGGAAAAGTGCGTCGGCCATGGGTGGGGGGAGTGCGGGGGGCGAAGGGGAAAATAGGAGCATGAAACATGTAACCATGTTAAAAATGATTATTAATAAATGTTAAAAAAAACTCACTGGAAGCACCACCTTCTACATGAAGCCTTCCTTGATGCCCCCAACCACCATCATACATTCATTTATTGCACATTTATTCTTTATCTATTATATATACATGTTTCTGAAAGAATATAAGCTCCCTGAGATCAAGGGTTGTTTCATCATTGTCTTCATATTCCCAGCAAATGACAAAAATTCTTTTTGATTGATTAAAATTCCTTGCCAGTAATGGGAACAGCTAGTATTGTACAATTCACACTCCTTCCTCCAATCTCCACCATCGTCCTAATTCTAACTCATTCCAAACATGCCGCTCTGATGGTCTATCTGAAGGTCTATCCAAAATAGTGTTCCTGGGCATAGTTTTATCTAGCAATCCTTATTGGGTTCATACATAACCTCAGTTCCATGACTGTTCCCTGACCAAGGATATTAGCCAGCCCTTTAAATGATGGATGACTTGCCCCACACAGTATGGTTTCTAGAGAGAGATCTCAGGGACGTCAGCAGGCTACTGGCCTGAGTCATCTGAAGGCCTCCAGACTGTGCAAATTGCCTAGAGTCCAGGGATAGTGAAGCTAGATGGTACCATCTTGTTTTCTCTTTCTTTTCATGCCCAGGGCTAAGCACAGTGCCTGGCACTATACTTAATATCAACTGAGGGACTAATCAACAACTCTCACCTTTTCCATTATTTTTATATAGAGGTGAAAGGCATTTTCTTTTAACAAGCATTCATTAAGTTTTGCAATCTGTTACCAAAGCCTATTGATTCCCTTCTGCCATGTCTCTCAAATATACCCCTTTCTCTCCTCTGACATTGCCGCTACCCTGATACAGACTCTTTTATCACTTCACAGTTGGACTATTGAGTTTCTTGAGTCTCTCTCCACTCCAGTCCATCCTCTACTCAGTCACCAAAGTGGTTTTCTTAACGAGCAAATCAATTCGTGTCATCCCCTACTCAGTAAACTCCAATAGCTCCCTATCTCCTCTAGGATCAAATATGAAGTTCTTTACTTGGCATTCAAAGCCCATTATCACCTACTCCTCACCCATCCACCTTTCCAATGTTCTTCTTCTTTTCTTTAAAAACCCTCACCTTCCATCTTGGAGTCAACACTGTGTATTGGCTCCAAGACAGAAGAGTGGTAAGGGTAGGCAACGAGGGTCAAGTGACTTGCCCAGGGTCACACAGCTAGGAAGTGTCTGAGACCAGATTTGAACCTAAGACCTCCCATCTCTAGGTCTGACTTTCAATCCACTGAATTACCCAGGCGCCTCCCTTTCCAATGTTCTTACATCCCTCACTCTACCATCTATTCTATAATCCACTAAGTCTGGCCTTCTTGTTGTCCTTCATCTAAGACACTTCATCTCCCAAATGGGCATTTCTCTGGCTGTCCCCAGTGCCCAGAATTCTCACTCTTGTTATCTCTGTCTCCTATGTGTAAGATTCTGGAGTAGGCAATGAGGATAGTAAGACTAAAAGGAAATAGTTCCTGCCCTCATGGAGTTACCATTCTTCTGTGGAAAAAAAAGAGGGAAATGCTATGCACACCAATATATAGATAGATAAATATATATGCCACAGGCTAGACTGAGGAAGCTGAAGAGATCGAGGAAGGCTTCACAAAGGGACTATTTTGACCTCTATTGTATCCCCTGGGCTTAGCACAAGTGCCTGGTACATACATAGTAGGCACTTAAAAAAAGCTTGTTGATTTAAGCTTTAAGAGTTTAAATCTTTACTAAGCCTTTTGAGATATCCTGAATAAACTCCTTCAGGGCAGAGAAGGCTTCACTTTTATCTTGGTACACCCAGTAGATACTAGCACATAGTAGGTACTTAATTAATGTTCATTGCTTGATTTTTGAGTCCCTGCTCTTTCCTGGTTCATCAGAGCATAGAATAGACCTGAAACTAGACATCTCATGCTAACCCTCTCGTTTTATAATAAGGAAACTGAGGCCCAAAGCATTCATGGGAATTATCCAAGATCATACATAGTGACAGAATTCAAACCTAGGTCTTCTGGTTATAAAGACAATGAACGTGATTTCTACTGTAACACAAGGAAGTTCTCCAACTCGGTGTCCTTTGGTAGATCCTCACCAATGGCACACCCTTATGCATGTGTGTGTCCTAGGAGAGCAGAATACCTGCTCTGGGTTTTCTTGTCTTTTCTCTATACACTTCCTCCTCGTTATTTCCTCAGTTTCCAGGGGTTCACTTCTCATTTCTACGCTGATGAAACCCAAAGCTAGGTAGTTGTCAATCAATCACTCAGCAAGCATTTCTGAAGCACTTTCCAAATGCCGGGAACATTCTGGGTGTCAGGAATCCAGTGACCCCAACAATACAGTCGCTGCCCTCTTCTGGGGGGAAACATCAGAATAAACAGAAAATCATTTCAGTACTCACAACTATAGGGGAACAGGAAAGGTCTCCTCTAGGATGTAGTACTTGAGCTGAATTTTAAAAAGGAAGAGAAGGATCTGAAGAGCCAACGTTCCTTGCCTGGGTCCTAGCCCCGGATTGGTATTACTGAGTCATTTTTCAGTTGTGTCCAAATCTCTATGACCCCACTTGGGGTTTCCTTGGCAAAGATTCTGGAGTGGTTTGCTATTTCCTTTTCCCAGTCATTTTACAGATGAAGAAACTAAAGCAAAGAGGGGAAAGTGACTTGCCCAGGGTCACACAGCTAGTAAGTGTCTGAGGCTAGATTTAAGCTCAGGAAGATGCCTTCCTCCCTTCAGGCCTGGTGCTCTAACTACTGCCCCACCTAGTTGCCCATAGTAAACATCTAATATGTATTTATTGGATGAATATAGGAATCAAGAAAAGGATCTGTGGGATGGTTAACTTTTTTTCCTATTATCGACAACACCTGTCCTCAGCTCTTTGTTGCCAGGATTGTCCTATCAAGTTCCCACCAAATGGCATTTATTCTCTCAAAAGAACTTTATTTTTTTTCAGTCACCAGGACAAATCTAGGCAGCCAGAGAGCAGAGCTGGACTGTGGAAATCTCACCATTTTCTTCATTGCACACCCTTGAAAATGTCCCCTGACCTTTCTACCTCATTCTCATCTGTTCCTCAGAGAAGTCACACATGGTCACATAGCACTCATCACCACAGGCTAGCTGGGCTAATGTTCTGAGATCTTAAAATATCAACTTCCCAATCCCAAAGGTCTCACTTGGTTTTTTTCTCCCTCCTCTTTTGCCATTTGAAGAGACATCATGACAGAAATGTCTGGGGTAAGGAGACTTGGCTTCACAAAAGAATCACAGATCTAGGGCTGGAGAGGACTTCAGAAGCCATTGAGTTTCAGCTCCTCCCCTCCAATTTTACAGATGAAGAAACTGAGGCCCAGGAAGATGAAGAGACTAATGGAATCATGGATCTAGAAGGGATCTTAGAAGGCACAGTCCAACTCTCCCTCATTTTTACAGATGAGGAAACTGAGGCCCAATGAACTGAAAGAAATTGCCCAAAGTCACACAGGTGCTAAACATCAGAGATGTTTTGAACTCAGGTTCTCAGACTCCAAAGCCAATGTTTTTCCTTCCTTTCTTCC
>NC_058133.1:495115251-495177751 GCF_016433145.1 Gracilinanus agilis | reverse complement strand
CCGGTCCTTTGACCCTTCTACAGAGTCCTAACAAGGGTGAGCTAACCTGGGCTTTCTCCCCAAGGAACAAAATTTAGAGGACATTAACGGGGTAATGTCGATATATCTTGACCAGGAAAGAAACAACTGAGCTCAGCGCCTAGAGAGCAAAAATCACTAGTTAAAACGGTATCCCAGGTGAGTTCATCCCCCACCAGCTACCTTGCTGCCTCTTGGGGTCATTGCCCCAAGTGGTTAGAGATCTCTGGGCCTTTGTTTCATCCTCACCTAATTTGGTCTTTCAAAATGGGATTTGAAGGCATTCTGTATACTACTTGCCCCAGGGGTTTTTTTGTGAAACTTGGTCCAGGTTAAAAAACATTAATTATGTCTCTGGCTATTAGAGATGTTGTTTTATGAACATGCAGAAATCTTCGTTAATTCAATAAATATTCGCTAAGTACCTAGTGTGAAGAAGGCCCTGCAAAGCCAGTGTTCTCTCTCCCATACCACACTGCCTCCACCATGTCATTACTGAACTCTCCTTTGTCCTATATTTCTTCTTGAACTGTTCAGAGGCAGCTGGGTGATTCTGTGGATAGACCACTGGACTTGAATTCAGGAAATACCTGAGTTCAAATCTAGCCTAGGATACTTACTAGCTATGTGACCCTGGAGAAGTCACTTACTGTGTCCCAGTTTCCCCATCGGTAAGATGGGGTTGATAATAACACCTCCCTCTCAGGGTTGCTATGGAGATCAGATGAGATACTAATTGTAAAGTACTTAACATGGTGAGTGCCTGTGTAAAAGTTAAAATTAATATACAATTACTTCAAATATTATATTTTATAAGATTTATTAATAATCACCAGAAGTAAAGGAATAAAAAAGTAACAAAATAAAACCATGTGCTCAAGATAATCTACCTATTCAAAAGTCCCATATTCACAGCTGCCTTCATAGGAAGAGAAGAGCACGACATGGAAATCCACCAAATTCATCTCCTGTCTACGTCAGCACATAATAACAGGAAGTCAGTGAGCTCCTGGGTAATGTATTTCAAAGCACAAAATTTCCAATTGCACATTCCCCCCTGAGATCTCTTAGAAGACTGGTCTCTCCAGTGGATCTTGTAAACATAACCAACTTTTAAATTACAATACCTGGCACGCAGTCAGTTCTTAATAAATGCTTGTTTCCTACCTTTTCCCTTTCCTCTCTTCTTGCATTAATTAAAACATGGCTTTTTCCTGAGGACAGCACATCACTTGAGGCTTCTCCAATACTGGTCACTCTCCTCAAACTCCTTCCATTCCCTTCTTCTACCTCTACCTCCCCACATATACATCTAGAAGGAAGAGTGAACATACTCTTGGTTCCCCCTGCCATTCCTACCCATCTGCCACAAAAATGTAGAAACTATCCTCCTTTGATGTTCATTCCAGTCAATGGTTTCACTCTACCTAAATTCTTATCAGGTCCATCAACCATCCCTGAGTCATTCTTCCTCCTTCTTCAGTAAGTTCACTCCTTGGCTCATGGCCTTCTTCTTTACTCCAAACCCCATCCTCAACATTGGAGATTCAAAGGACACATTGACATCACCTCAAACATGCTGGTCTCTGGCCTCTCAGTTCATTAACCTTCTCAACTCCCATGACTTCCATCTCCATTCTACCTCACCCTCCACCCAAAGCCTTCAATATCCAAGATAGTGAACTCAGAAATGATCCTCTCTGATCCTAATCTTGACTCAATCCCCTGACTCTAATTAAATCATCATTGCTGCCTCCAGTCCCTCTTCCAATCCATTATAACCCACATTTGCATGCCATCTTAAAGTTTGCCTCAAGCTTTTACAGATATTTGAGAGGTAAGACCTCTCATCTGGACAATTTCATTAGGTTTCTATTGGTTTCCATTGCATTAGCTTCCTAATTGGTCTACATGATTCTAGGTGAGACAAATAGTTGATGCAGTGGATAGAACTCTGGAGTCAAGAAAGATCAGAGTTCAAATTTGACCTCAGACACTAGTTATATGACTCTGGGAAAGTCACTTAATTGCTCTCTGACTCAGTTTCTTCAACTATAAAATAATAGTGGCCTATGACCCAGCATGGTTGTGAGGATCAAATGAAATAATATTTGCAAAGTTCCTGGCATGTAGTTGGAACATAACTAATTCCTGTTTCCTCCTTCAGGTCACTCTCTTTACAGCTGCCAAAGTCAAGTTCCTAAAACTTAGATCTGACCATGTTTTCCTCTAAAACTTTTGGTAGCTTTCTGCCTATTTCCCATGAGACAAAATACAAGATCCTCAATATATCAGACCTTCCACCATCTGCTTCCAACCTACCTTTTACTCTCCTTCATGTCATCACCTTTCCAGCCATCTCAAGGCATTTGGCTTTCTCTAGTCTCATCCTTCCTGTGCCCTTCTCCTTTATTCACCCAAGTAATCCTCCATGTCTGGAATACTCTGCCAGAAGAAATCCTCAAATTCTATCCAGGTCTAGGTCTCACTTCTCTAAGAAGCCTCCTTTAATGCACAGAACTACAAATCAGGGCATCATAGAACCAGATTGAAAAGGAACTTGGAGGTTATCTAATCTTTTTTTAAATTTAAAATATTTTTCCATGGTTACATGATTCAAGATACATTCCCCCCTACCTGCTCTTTCCTCCCCCCTCCCAAAGCTGACAAGCAGTTATCCTGTTCAAAACCAATTTCTGTGTTATTCATATTTGCAGTAGAACAATCCTTTAACATCAAAACCCCAATCATATCCTCATCCAACTACATGATTGATCATATGTTTTTCTAATACATTTCTGTGCCCACAGTTCTTTCTCTGGATGTGGATAATGTTCTTTCTCCCAAGTTGGAGGCTATCTAATCTTGACAAAGGAGGAATCTGATGTCCAGACAGGTTCAGTGACTTGACATAGATCAGATAGCAGCAGGTATCAGAGGTAGGATTTGAACCCAAGTCTCCTTATTCCATTGCCATTGAGTTTTCTTAAGCATTTTGTCCCTCGTTTAACCTTATCACCCTCTACCCTGTGTCAGAGTATGTAGGTGCATATAAGAATGCTTATCTGTGTATATGCTAGTGGGCTATAGAGTCCTTGAGAGATATTCCATGTCATTGTTCACACTGGGATCTCAGCACCTAGAACAATGTCTTGCTCACTGTATATAATTCATAGAAGTTTTGATTGGATTGAATTTAAAATATTAAATACTAGCTAGTTGGCTGGTTAGTAGTAGTAGTGGTAGTAGTAGTAGTAGTAGTAGTAGTAGTAGTAGTAGTAGTAGTAGTAGTAGTAGTAGTAGTAGTAGTAGTAGTAGCAGAAGTAGTATAGTAATAATGATAGTGGTGGTAGTAACAATAGTAGTAGTTGCGGTGGTGGGAATAGTCGAAGTGAGAGTGGGAGCAAGAGGTAGACACGGAGCACCATGGTAGTGGCAAGAAGATTACTAGCCTTAGGGATCAGCAGACACTTGTCCCAACTCTGCCAACTCTGACACTAACTATACGACCTGGAACAAGCCTCCTCACCCCTCTGAGGGAACAGAGCAGTTACCAAGATACGAGGAGACTTGATGTTAGTTGATAATACAAATAATCATTATTGTATGCCTTTGGCCTTTCATGGTGTCTACGTTTAAGATTTCTTGGTTGAAGGAGAACATTGTACACAAAGACTGATATACTGTGGCACAATCGAATGTAATGGACTTCTCTACTAGCAGCACTGCAATGATCCAGGACAATAAAGAGGAACTTATGAGAAAGATGCTATCCACATCCAGAGAAAGAACTGTGGGAGCAGAAACACAGAAGAAAAACAATTGCCTGATCACATGGGTTGATGGGAAGATGATTGGGGATGTAGACACTGAACCATCACCCCAGCGCAAATATCAATAATATGGAAATAGGTCTTGATCAATGACACATGTAAAACCCAGTGATATTGCACACTGGCTATGGGAGGGGAGAGGGAGGAGAGGAGGGAAAGAACATGAATCATGGAACCGTGGGAAAAGATTCTTAATTAATTAATGAATTAAACTTTTAAAAAAGAATACTGAAGCAATAAATGCTTAAAATTTAAAAAAAAAAAGATTTCTTAGTTAACATGGTGATATGTCAATCTCCCTTCTCACAAATCAGACCTTTGTGAGCTCTCTAAGTAGTTGGATCTATAACTTGATTTATGTAATTCTGATTATGAACATATGAAAAAAAAACCTTAGAGATTTGGCTTATAAATAAGTGACCCATTGAGTGATCCATTGAGGCTGCCTGCTCCCCCATAAATCAAAGGAGGGAAATTGAGGGAATTGAGGAGATTAGGACCACAAGTGGTTAGTTGTGGGAACTGAGTGAACTGCACTGATTCCATCTTGTGACTCAGTTCTGGAACTAGCTCAGTTCCCTTTTTAATCAATCATGGGTCTAGTTCAGTTCTTGGGAGAAAAACCATGCAATTGCGGGAAATGAGAGAAAACCTTAATGTTTGAATTTAGCCCTGCATGACTGAGAAACTGAACCTCCCCTCCCTGCTTCTTGGAGACCCTTAACTAAGGATCTAGGTTATGCTGACCTGAAACTCAGTCAGATCCAAAGATTGATACAAGGAGTTTTCTCACAATTATGCTTCTCAAGAAACTCCTATGTCTCATCAGAAAACTGGCTCTGTAGTGGTCAGTCATTTTTTGTTTCCATCTTCCTTTGATTATTTACAGACATTTGATGGGAGTGGGACAGCTCTTTTTCTGACTTTAGGGAATTGTACCTGTTTTTTCCTCCTTTTTCCAACTTGGAATGTCCCTAATCTTTCATATAATTAAAAATCAGATTACCCAGTGTTGATCATCTCCTTTAATCAATTGGCCTTCTTTGATTGTTTTTAATCTTTTGATTGTCTGTCTCCCTCTGTATTCAGAATCTAGCCCTAAAGTTGAGGAAGAAGTCAGTCTGGTTTGTTGGACAACTGGCACGCACTGCTTAATAAATTGTTATGCTCAAAAGTTTGAACCTTTGTTTCCTCAGTCATTTCATCTTTCACCCGCTACATGTGTGGTTTCGTAAAATGGTGTGAGTAAATGGGAGAGGCAGTACACTGCCATTAGAGGAGGCTTGGATATGAAATCTCTGCTCCCTACTCCCTGCATAGCCTTGAGTCAGTCGTGTCATCTCCCCAGCCTCAGTTTTCACATCTGTAAAATAAAAGCATTGAATTTTGATGTTTTTCAGGGACTGAAATTCTCTGATTCTATAACACACATACCAAGTATAAAAGATGTCAAAAATCCATTTCCAGCTGGAGCAGAGTGAGTTTTAATATCCTCACTTGGCAAGGATGTCATGCGAGGGCTGCTTGGAGAAATGATGCCAAGACAGAACTGCTAGGGTACAATGCTAAGGTGTCAGCGTGATGATGAAGAAAGGACTTAGAGAGGAGAAAAAAAGCTGTCACAAGAGAAGGGCTGTGTGCCTTTCTAGTACAAGTAAAAACTGTCGCCATCAACAGAAAGGTGTCACCCTATAGGAAAGCTGATCCAGTGATCTGCTCAAGGACTTGAATCAGACTCTGCAGGTCATACCAGCAGTATTTGGACTTCCTTCTAAGTGTCAGAGAGGCAGCATTCCCATTTTCTTAAGTGTGTTTGCGTGAAGAAGAAAGGGTCTAATTTTCCTAGGTCTCCTTTGAGGTAAGTGGGATCTGTCATTTTCCAACTTCCCCTCTTTCATTTTACAAATGGTGGCTTGTTCAGTGCCACCCAACTGAGTCTGAAGAACTCCCAGGATAAAAATGATCTCCCGACTGCCCATTAAATTCAGCCTTTCTTCCTGAAATAACACTTTACCCCAAGCTCCCTTCTTCTGATTAGCCCTTACCTCCTTTTTAAGAAGAAGCCCCCAGGTCAGCCATGTTCACTTTTTCATTCTTCTCTGGATCCTCTCCTCTCTCACTAGACTCCCTTTTCCTCTATGCCCCTACACGGGGCACCTTCCCAGCTTTTCATCTTTCTTTTCTTTTAAGTATCATCTTCCTCCATTAAAATATAAACTCCTTGAGGTAGAGAAACCATCTTCTTTTTCCTTCTATTTGTATCCCCAGTCCTTAGCACATAGAAAGCAATTAACCAATGCTTGTTGATTTGACTTGACATCATCTGGGTTTCCATTGAAGAGTCTGGCTCTTCCTGGATGTAGAGCCACCAAGAAGTTTGAAAACTACATGTGTGCATATATGTGTGTATAAAACACATGCATATCTTCTGTTTGGTGGTTTTATGAGTTAGTTGAGGAGATCTCACAAGCATACATGTCCAAAAAGGAAAGGACTACATTTCCCAGGACGACTGGGCCCCCCAAGTATAAGAACTCTTAAAGAAGCAGACTTCCCCGAAGACAGCTTTCATCTCTTCGATCAGCCCTCGTGAAGAAAGGTTTTGTGATTTCTTTGTTTGTTTGTTTTTCCTGATAAGCGGTTATTTGGGGAAAATGTAGATCATTGCTGCTTTCATGACCATATAGAGTAAACAAGAGGATGAGACATCCTAGCTATGGAAAAGATGGCAAATGGAGACTGTCACCAGGAACAGGGAGTAGGGCCAGGAGACAAACCCACGGAAGGTACATCTGAGGCTCCTTGGAGTTAGAACGCATGGAAGAAAACTTGACAAGGGAACAGGAAGTATTACCTGAGGCAAAGAAAGTCAAGCCAGTTGTTGGAAAGAAAAAGTTATCAACTACACTCTTCACTGATATCTTCGGTCCTAGAATGCATCCAAGAAAACAACTGCAAAAAGAGAGCAAATGTGTCCATGTCTTCCCTTGTCAGAATAGGAGTCTTGAGTCCAAAATTCTCCTTGTTCATGAATGTGGCTGAAGTTTTCTGTTCCTTATGATTCATTTCTGTCCTAAAAAAGGCTTTTCCTATTGTCCCACTTCTGTTAAAGATGACATCTTCCACATAACTATTTTCACCATCTTGGGGTCACCTTTCACTCTTATTCCTCTCCCTCATCCTTCACAGCTAACCAGGTGCCCCGTCTTATCCATTCTATTTCTACAACAACCTTCTCATCAGGACCCTTCTCTCACACTAGTCATGTCTCTAATTCAAGTCTTTATCGCCTCTCTCTTAGACTATTGAAATAGCATAATTTTTTTTGCCTTAAGATTCTCTTCTCTCCACTCCATCCTCCAAATGACTATCAGACAGATGTTCTTAATATGTAGGCATCCCCTTTCTCAAAAAGCTGCTGTGGATCTCTCTTGCTTATAAAACAGTCAACTGACATTGATCAAGCATCCACCATGTGTCAGGCACTGTGCTAAGTGCTGGGGTTACAAAGGCAGGAAAAAAGACATTTCCTGCTCTCAAGGAGCTCATGGTCAAATAGGCAGAGGCAACATTCAAGCAACTATTTACAAACAAGCTCAATCTGCAGGGGAAAAAAATGGAGATCATAAACAGAGGGGAGGTATGAACATTAAGGGAGATCAGGAAAGGCTTCTTGCAGAATATCAGTCTAGAACTGAGACTAAAAGGAAGGCAGGGAAGGCAGGAGGCAAAGATGAGGAGGGAAGTTTTCCAGCCAGTGAAAATGCCCAAAGTGAGAAATGGAACTCCTCTGGCATTTAAAACCCTTTGCAATCTGGCTGCCCTGTACCTTTCCTAGCTTGTTACACATTATTCTTCTTTCTGCACTCTCTGTTCCAGCCAAATGAAGCTTCTTGCTGTTCTCTTTACACACATTCCATCTCCTACTTGTGTGCCTTTGGGTAGAAAGCTGTCCTTCATTCCTAGAATACTTTCTCCTCACCTCTGCCTCCTAGAATCCTTGGCTTCCTTCAAAACTCAGCTCAAGGGCTACCTCCCATATGAGTCTATTGCAGCACCTCTTATTCTCTTAAACCCCAAATTACCATAAATGGGGTCTTTCAAAAGTCTTAGCTTTAATGACTTAAAAGGCCCAAACATATTTAGTATATATTTGAATCTATCAATATATATTCATATATAGTTATTTTCTCTCTATCAAAAAATGATTTCCTTAAGGGCAAAGATTGTTTAATTTTTTCCTTCATATCCTTAGTCCCTGGCACATGGAGGGTGTTCAAAAAAATGCTAATGTCTGAATTTCATGATTTGTCCATTGTTAATATTCCCCCCAACAACAACAAAAACAAAAAGCCCGGCCTCCTTCTCTTAATTGTGTATGTATTATGTATTTATTTATCTGCACAGATGTTGTTTAATCCCAATAGAATGCATGCTTTATTTATGTTTTTCCCTCTGTATCCTCAGTGCCTGGCATCTAATAGTCACTCAACAAATGCTTATTGAATCAAATAAATTTGAACTGAGTTCATGTTTTATTGTTCTGATACAATTCCTTGCTTTGCTTAGTCTCTTAATATAGTGACCCTCTTGGTGTAATGATTAGCACTCTGGACTCTCAATCTAATCATCTGAGTTTAAATCTTGGAGGGAGCTTTATTTGGGGCAGCTGCGTGGTACAGTGGTTAGAGTGCCAGACTCATCTGCCTGAGTTCAAATCTAGTCTCAGACTCTGACTAGCTATGTGGCCCTGGACAAGTCACTTGACCCTGTTTTCCTCAGTTACTCATCTGTCAAATGATCTGGAGAAGGAAGTGCCAAACCACTCCAGTGGCTTAGCCAAGATAAAACTCCAGTGGAGTCAGGAAGAGTCAGACACAACTGAACAATAGTCGTGTATATGTAAAACTGAGTTAACTTTAGATGTTACCCCTTTTTGGAACCAGAAGAAGATAAACAAGCCAGAAATGGGCAATCGGGATTCCCACAATTGGAAACTAAGTCCAAAAGTGTGCAGGGAGGTGAGAGCTACGTGAATATGTTTGTATTTGTGCTTATAGGAATGCAGATATGTGTATATATGAATATTTTTATATACACACTCAGAGGATGGATAGTACAAATGGAAATGGTGTTAGGTCCAAAATTAAAGAGGAAGGAAGGCAGATGGATCACCATTGGGGAACTGCAAAGCTCCTCTAATCATCCCAGACTTCTCCCAGAAACAAAGACTCATCTTTTTAACACTACCACACCACCAAAATTGGTATATGGTTCCAAGACATGGAATCCGATCATCTCCGAGGAACTATAAATGAATATCACACAGAGGGCAACAGAGAGGTACATGGTGGGTGGGAGCAGGCTGTACCATATGGGAAGGGAAATAAGTATTTCTATAGTACCGGCTATATGTCAGACAATGTGCTAAGCATTTTTTTAACAAATATTATCTCGTTTTTGTAGACTCTAAGCCATCACCTTAATGCTAATATTAATAGTATGGAAATAGGTCGTGATCAGTGACATATGTAAAACCCAGTGGAATTACTCGTTGGCTATGGGGGGAGAGGGAAAGAACATGAATCATGGAACCATGGAAAAATACTCTAAATCAATTCATTAAATAAAATTTTTCAATTAAAAAAACAAATGTTATCTCACTTGATCTTCACAATAATCCTATGATGTAGGTATATTATTATTCCCATTTTACAGTTGAGGAAATTGAGGCAGACTACAATTAAGTGACTTGCACACCGTCACACAGCTAAGGCTGATTTTGAACTGAGGTCTTCCTGACTCCAGATCTAGCACTCCTTTCCACTGTGCCACCCCTCCCACCCTAATGATAAAATACTAAAATATTGCCTGGCAGGAGTGACCCAGTAATCATCAAATGCTACCTTAGGTTCCATGAACCTTGTTAGATTAGGCTGCCAAGACACCTACGTCATCACAGTAATGTCATCCATAACCCTTTACATTTGTAGAGAAGTTCAGAATCTGATTTTAGGCAGGGCAGGGGAGATCTTCTCATCCCCATTTTACGGATAAGGGCAAGGAGACTCATAAAGGTGAGGCAATCTGTCCATGGACCTATGCCTGGCTGGTAAGTAGCTAAGTGAGGTCTTAGACTTGGACCTGGATCTTCTAGAAGAATCTAGAGGATCTGGGACACACCTAGAGTAGAAATAAGAGTGGAGGAAAAGGGGAGAAATGGGAGCATAGGGACAAAGTTGGCAGCCCTCATTTCTCCCTTCACAATTTCAAGTCTCGCCCTGGGTTTCTTAGCTCCCTCACAAGCATCTGTAGCAACAATGGTGGCGAGCTAGCTCTGGGATCAGGGACTAGTTGCTAATACTGAATTCAATTTCCAATGGGTGAAGTGAATAAGGTCCCAGGTGGGGGTGGGGGGTGGGAATTCTCGTTTTCTGAACCAATCAGAAACAATAAGGGAATTATGGGTGGGGGTGGACTCTCTTCCAAGTTTCCATGGCTTTCTAAAAGATAACTGATAATTTAATGAGTCATACATTCTAAATCCTCGTGTTGTCTTAAAGTTTTCATTTTAAACACATTAAAACACTTTGTTTGGAACACGACTATTTTTAGCTTGTACATCAATAAGATACAAACTCTTTTTTTCCTTTTTAAACAAAGAACTCCATTCAGACTTTGGTGGAATTTCTCTGCGTATGGTAGGCTGGATTTTGAGATCTGTTGTACTTTGGACTCTAGCCTATTGACCCCCTCAGTTGGACAAACTTCTAGCTCTGAAGGTCTTTGCACTGACCTTTAGGTCCCCTATGACCCTTGTGGATGCTGAGACTGCGAAGAGTGATAGACAAACCTCGCTCTCAAGAAGATCCCAATTGAATGGGGAGAAAATCTGAGGTCCACTTACTTGCTCTTGAGGTCAAAAGAATTAATATGAACTAAATACTCAAAACTCTCCATAGCAGCGTTATTTTTAATTATGGGAAAATTGTATGCAATCTGAATGTCCAACAACTGAAAAATGGCTGAATAAACTATGCTACATTAATGTAATATTCTAATGCAATGAAGAATGGACAACAGGAGAAAAACAAGGAAAAGCTCCTTGAAAGGATAAGAAGCGAAGGAAGTTTTCTTTATGATCAGGAAGGCAAGGCAAGTGATTTGTGTGAGGAGGGAAGATGGTAGCGACTGAGGCCAATGACCCTGCTGACCCTGTCAGTGACCCCCACACCATTCCAGGTCAGCTTATAAAAAAGAACTGGGCCAGGCCTTCCCAGCCACTATAAACTAGCTCTCATTCTGTAGAGGTAATTGTGTTGCCACAACAAAGGAAGAACAGTAACTGGTACAGCAGGGCATCTTGGGGAAGTCTGTTTACCTGGAGAGGGCACTATTTCCGTGTCTTACTGGTGTTCTCCTGTGTTGTGCTCATCCTAGGGGAGAGTATGCCAAAATTTGGGGCAGTGATGATTCTGTCACGAGGTCATCATGTGTGATTCTTGTCCACATTCTTAGGTAAATTCCCTCCTTTAGAGGATCCACGTAGTGCATTGGAAGCCTCTCTCTGATTCTATTAATGCCTTGTGGGTACCACTGCAGCTCTTGGATTATTCATCTATCTATTAGCTCTATTTCTTGATACTTGCCCATCCCACCCCCTTTTCCAATTATACCTGTCTTTAATGATGCCCTTAATGCTCCTTCTCACATGTAAGCCAAGGTGAATAACATACCTATGTTCATACACCATGAATATTTTCCCATGGTCATTGGACAACCTACGAAAGCCACTCTTTCAAAATCCCATTGTACAATGATTCAATTCAACACATTGGTTAAGTTGCGATAATAGTTCAGCTGTAATAATTAACATAGGCTGATCTTTTAACTCAAGTATGACATTATAAGGAAACAAGACAATTCACAGAACATTTAAGGGTTAACAAAACAAAAAAAAAAAAGATTTTTACTTGGTCCTAGCAGGGAAAGGCTATTCAGCAAGGTTATGGCATTGATGCAATTAGCTTCACTGTCTTTATGTTGTCCATCATAATCTGTGGACAGACATCTTATAGGATGAACTTTAAACAACTCTTACTCTACCTTTGTACCTTGGGGACTTTGGGAAGCTGCATTAAGAGTCTGAGCTTCTAGTCCCTTTTCATCCAATGAAGTCCTAAGAATGATTTCAAACCCTTTTAAAGAAACACTAGCCTTGCCTGAATAAGGCAGGGACCACTCAGACAAAAAGTGCCTGTAAGTAGCCCAGCAAGGTGTTGAGTCACCATCTATGTGCTAGTCAATGGGAGAAATACAAAGTTCAGAGAAGTCTTGGTTCTTGCCATCCTGGGGTTCTCATGTAGGAGGGTGATGTGGCACTTCAAAGGATAATTTTTAATACAGAAGTGCACTAGAAATGTGTAAAACAAGTCCCAGTGAGATCATTCCAAAGGGGGAAGCAGGAACTTTATGGAGAAGATATTTCTTTTGGGCTTTAAAGGATGTGTAGAAATTCAGATGAAAAGAAGGGGTAATCCCAGGTATAAAGTGTGAACTGCCCAAATGCTGTGTAGCAATGGAAAAAGAGTGACATTAAAGAAATGGGCTTTTGTGGTAATGAGTAATTTGGGATCATGAAAGCATTGCTTGCTTTCAAAAGTCTAATATCATAATGAATTCAGTGAATTGTCCATCTGCAGCCCCTGTTCCAGAGTACATTAGCATAATGCTGTTTGTGGATAGGAGCCATTGGAAAACCTTCCCATAAATAGGAAATCTTTCTTTTACTTGGACTCCTCACACTGTGACCCCCATGACACAAGTAAATGCTTCCCTCTTTTGCATAACTCTTGAAATCAATACTTAGCAGATCTTTTAAAAAATGAGGTCTATAGTTGCAACCATCAGGGAATGTTGCGAGATATAATATTATCTGGGAGAGTTTTTGTTAGGGGCAGAGCAAATAGAATGTTGAACTGAGAATCAGGAAAAGCTGAAGTTCAGATCCTATGTCAGACATTCATTATCTGTATTACCCTTGGCAAGCCACTTAATTTTTCTCAGTCTCAGTATACTCATCTATAAACTGAGGATAATACTAGTACCTATCTTACAGAGTAGTATCTAATTAGATAATATATAGGTAAAGTGCTTGACAAACTTTAAAGTGCTATATAAATGATGATATCACTGCTATTAATATACTGACCAAATGCTTTTAAAAATAAACAATAGACATGGAGGAATTATATTCTCTTTATTTGTCAATCAATTGTTTAATTCTTAAAAGGTAACTGACTCTCTTAAAAATGCATCTGCAGGGGGTAGCTGGGTAGCTCAGTGGATTGAGAGCCATGCCTAGAGACGGGAGGTCCTAGGTTCAAATCTGGCCTCAGACACTTCCCAGCTGTGTGACCCTGGGCAAGTCCCTTGACCCCCATTGCCTACCCTTACCACTCTTCCACCTATAAGTCAATACACAGAAGTTAAGGATTTAAAATTTAAAAAAAAAAATCTAAAAAAAAAAAAGCATCTGCAATCACTCTTTGCAAATGATATGATGGTATACTTAAAGTATCCTAGAAAATCAACTAAATGGCTAATGAAAAAATGAACAACTTTAGCATAGTTGCAGAGTACAAAATAAATCGATGTAAATCATTAGCATTTCTATATATTTCCAACAAAACTCAGCAACAAGAGTTAGAAAGAGAAACTTGATTTAAAATCACTCTAGACCAGTGATGGGCAAACTACTGCCCAGCCAGAGGGTCAGATGTGGTCCCCTGAAATGTTCTATCCAGCTGCAGGACATTATTCCTAATCTGAGGAATACAATGAGTAGGATACAATACAACGAAACTTTGAAAGATTTGCCTTAGAAACAGATTGACAAATGAACATTTCCTTTCCTTTGGCCCCCTCTTTAAAAAGTTTGCCCATCACTGCTCTAGACAATATAAAATATTTAGGAATCTATCTGCCAAAACAAACATAGGAATTATATGAACACAACTACAAAACACTTTTCACAAAATTAAAACTGGACCTAAATAATTGGAAAAACATTAATTACTCATGAGTAGGATGAGCTAATATAATGAAAATGGCAATCCTACCCAAATTAATCTATTTATTCAGTGCCCTACCTATCAAACTCCCAAGAAACTTTGTTATAGAAAAAAATTATAACAAAGTTTATCTTGATGAAAAAAGATCAAGAATATCAAGGAAAATAATTTTTAAAATGTGAAGGATGATGGCCTAGCAATACCAGGTCTTAAACTGTATGTAAAGCAGTGATCATCAAAACAATATGGTACTAATTAAGAGAGAGAAGGATGGATCAATGCAATAGACTAGAGGTAAATGACCTCCACAAGCTAGAGTTCAATAAACCCAAAGATCCCAGCTTTGGGAGGCAAGAACTCACTATTTGACAAAAATTGCTGGGAAAATTGTAAAACAGTATGGGAAAAATCAGGTTTAGATCAACATCTCACACCCTATGCCAAGATAAAGTCAAAATGGGTAAATGGCCTAAATATAAAGAGTGAAATCATAAATTAAGTGAACATAAAATAGTTTATCTGTCAGACCTATGGGGAAGGAAAGCATTTAAGACCAAGAAAGAGATTGAGAACATTATAAAATATAAAATAAATAATTTTGATTATATTAAATTAAAAAGGTTTTGTACAAGCAAAATCAATGCAACCAAAATGAGAAAGAAAGCAACGAAGTGGGAAAACATTTTTATGACAAAAGTTTAATTTCCCAAATATATAAGGAACTAAGTCAAATTTACAAAAAAATCAAGCCATTCCCCAATTGACAAATGGTCAAGGGATATGAATAGGCAGTTTTCAGATGAAGAAATCAAAGCTATCAATAATTACATGAAAAAGTATTCTAAATCCCTCTTGATTAGAAAATGCAAATCAAAACAACTTTGAGGTACCCCTTCACAAAAAGTAGAATGGAGAATATGGCAGCAAAGGAAAATGAGAGATGTTGGAGGGGATGTGGCAAAATTGGGAAGCTAACACATTGTTGGTGGAGTTGTAAATTGATCCAAACATCCTGGAAAGCAATTTGGAATTCTGCCCAAAGGGCTTTAAAAGAATGCCTGCCCTTTGATCCATCCCTACCACTGCTGGGTTTGTACCTCAAAGAGATAATAAGGAAAAATACCTGTACAAAAATATTTATAGCCATGCTCTTTGTGATGGCAAAAAAAATTGGAAAATGAGGGGGTGTCCATTAATTGGGGAATGGCTGAACAAATTGTGGTATATGATGATGGTGGAATACTATAGTGCTGAAAGAAATGATGAACTGGAGGAATTCTATATGAACTGGAAACTCCTCCAGGAATTGATGTAGAGCAAAAGGAACAGAACCAGGAAAATGTTGTAGGCAGAGATGGATACATTGTGGTACAATCAAATGTAACAGACTTTTCCTCTAGCACCAATGCAATGATCCAGGAAAATTCTAAGGAACTTAGGAGAAAGAATGCTATCCCCATCCAGAGAAAGAACTGTGGGAACAGAAATGCAGAAGAAAAACATATCATTGATCACATGGTCTGATGGGGACATGATTGGGATTTTGACATTAATAGATCACTCTATTGCAAATAGGAATAATGTGGAAATGGGTTTTGAACAATGATACGTGTATAACCCAGTGGAATTGCTTGTCATTTCCAGGAGTAGGGAGGGAAAAGGGGTGGGAAAGATCATGAATCATGTAACTATGGGAAAATATTCTAAATAAATAAATAAAATTTTAAAGCATCTACAAAAATCTCCCAGTTACCTTTTTAAGTTTTCATCAACGATACCCACAATGGGGTCATAGATCATATTCATAAAAATTTTATAGATGTAGAAAGAAGGCATAGATGTTGATAGGGTTGGTATATTCTCAGTCACCTTTAATCTTTTTGGCAAAATAACTATGATCTTTTACATTCTTTTAGAATCTTCATTTTTGAGGTCTTAGCAATCAGTACCCAAATACTTCCTATATTGATTCCAGCACACAGATTTCTGGGCTCAGAAGACCAGTTGCAAGAGTTCTGGTCTTGAACATGTGAAGAATTGGAGGCAATGAATGCATAAAATCCTTTTTAGGAATTTAGCAGAAAGTACTTATGATGCTCAATGATGAGGTTTTTAAGTAGTCTAGAAGCCTTTGGTTTCTTTCCTTTCCTGATCTTAAAACATATTACCCCCAAAAGTGTGACCTACCCTTTGCTCACTTTTTCATTGATGTCACCAGATATAAGGTGTTTATTGACTTGGTATGGGGGAACTTGTCAAGTTCTCCCTAGAACTTCCCCTCTTTATCATTCCCTGCAATAGATATCAGCCATTATTCTCATGGCAGGAAGTTTATTTGTCTTCATTGTAATACTACAAAACGAGACCAAGTATTCTTGAAATAATATTTCTGTTACCAACTCCACCAGTGTCTTAAATAATCTCTCCAAGAATTTTGACCTATCCCACCATTTATCGGCAACTTCTTTATGAATTCTTGTTTCTGATAGAGCAAATATAATAGGCATGGGTTGGCCTCTGGGAAAGCATTTACATATATTCTCTGCTTCCTTCCAATCCAACCATGTGGAAATTTTGGACAGCCAATTTCTACCCTTGGTGATACAGGAATTGGTACTATGTGATGATGAAAAGTCTTCTAATTAACTCCAAAGTCAAAAGAATTGATGATTCAGGAGGTATAGAGCCAGAAATGAGTGTGCATAAAAAAGGACACCTTCTCCTTCTCTCTCTCTGTCTCAGTCTCTGTCTCTGTCTCTGTCTCTGTCTCTGTCTCTGTCTCTGTCTCTGTCTCTGTCTCTGTCTCTGTCTCTGTCTCTGTCTCTCTCTCTCTCTCTCTCTCTCTCTCTCTCTCTCTCTCTCTCTCTCTCTCTCAGTCTCTTTTTCTCTTTCCTTGGTGTCTCCAAATGAGGAGCGCTACTTTGAGCTGTGGGGAGGCAGAAGTGGTGAAAAGGAGTAGGGCACAGATGAACAAATTCCCCTATCTAGCTATGGTGTATCCATGAGCACATGGTGCTTCTGTGTGGGACAAGGGTTGCAAGACTGAAGGAGTCTTCTTTCCTGATCTTAGGCAAACAACCATCCTGAAACAAGCATGCTCTGGCTCCTTGGTGAATTAAGTTCCACAGGTTCCGGCAGACATCTCACTAGCTAACAACCAGGGGCAGTAGCAGTGGCCACCAGCATAGAAAGTAGATGAGTAAGCAAGTAGAAAGCACCTGCAGACAAATGTGGGAAGCTTGTTGCCTGAGGACAACAGCAGCTTATGAGATTGCGTGACTCCTGGGGAAGGAGAGGGACGAGTGCTAACAATGGACCTGAAGAACACAAGTCCTCTGAATCTAGAAAAGGGATAACCAAGCTAAATGGAAAGAGGACTTCACAAAGAAACAAGAGGACTTCTAAGTCTGGAAGTTAGGAAGTGTCCCTTGGCTACACAAATTTCCCACAATGCCTTCTACCAATACATTTCAGTTCTGAACCACTTTCCATAGAGACCTTGTATATACAAAGAGAGAATAGTTTGTTTGTTTTCTTGTTTGAGGAAGGGGGTATTTTGCACCAGTTGTTTGCACAATGCCTTCTTAGTAATCCCTTTTTTAAAAAAAGTTAATGGAATTCACTTAGGTAATGGAGAGTGGCACACCAATGGGAGCTAGAAACTCTTATATTTCTTTCAGGTTAATTCTAGGACAGCCAGGTGGCACAGTTTTTTGTTTCTAGTTTTTTTTGTTTTGTTTTGTTTTGTTGGATCTTTTGGTAATCTTAGGTATTTCTAAATTTAAATCCAGCATCAGACTATGTGACCCTAGACAAGTCACAACCCTGTTTGCCTAAGTTTCTTCATCTTAAAAATGAGCTGGAGGGAACATCTAGATGGTTCAATGGATTAAAAGACAAGCCTAGAGATGGGAGGTGCTGGGTTCAAATTTGGCCTAGCTGAGTGACCCTGGGTGAGTCACTTAATCCTCATTGCCTACTCATTATGGTTCTTCTGCCTTGGAACCAATACACAATATTGATTCTAAGACAGAAGGTGAGGGTTTGGAGAAAGAAGTGAGCTGGCAAAGGAAATGGCAAACCACTCCAGTATCTTTGCTAAAAAAAAAACAAACCCAAATTGGGTCACAAAGAGTCAGAGACAACTGAAATGATTGAACAAAACAATAACAAGGTTAGCTCTAGAAACCCGAGGACAGTAATCTTCAGCTAAGTACTGAGGCCCCTAAACTGAATGTAGCCCCAGCTCAGCCCAAGAATAACCGAGGAGTCACTACACAAAAATGTCTGTGAATATTGTTCAGCTCTTCCAAGATTGTCTCCATTCACAGTAACGATGCTAACAGTTAAATGAATGTGTGACACATGTGCAAATGCCAATGAAGTGAGTTAGGAAGTGATTCAATGCCCAGGAGACATCAGAAGACATCAAGAGATCCAACCTTTCCAGCTCCCTCACATATTATTCTCCTTCCTGAACTCGATAGTCCAATCAAATGGGCTCTTTTTCCTTGCTTCAGGGAATCCTAGAACCTGAGAGTTGGAAGGACCTCAGAAAACAGCTGGTTCAAGCCATACACAAAATGAATCCCCATCATAATGGACTTGACAAATGATTATCCATCCTCTTTTGGGGGACTTCCAGGGTCAAATCCCACCACACACACACACACACACACACACCTCTTAAGGTAGCTCATTCCACTTTTGAACAACTCTGATCATTAGGAAGCTTTTCCTGATATCAAATCTAAATTGGTCTATTTGCAGCTTTTCCCCATTGTTCCTTGTTCTGTTCTCCCTCCAAGTCTTCCTCCCAGGGTAACATCTCTAGTTCCTTGGACCAATCCTCATATAACATAGATTCAAGATTCTTCATCAACCCAGTTGCCTGGATATTCCAGTTTACCATCAATTGCTCCAGATGAAGTCTGATAAGACCAGAGTACAATGGAAATCTCACTTCCCTAACCCTGGAAGTGGGTTAACCTCTCTTAATACAGTTCTAAATTCCATAGGATTTTTTTTTGATGCTGACTCACACTGATGACTTACATTGAGCCCCCAGTCCACTAAAACCACCTGATCATTTTCTGAAATAACTACAATCTAACCATGCCTCCCCTCTCATATACTGTATATACTTGTAAAATTGATTTTTTATACCAAAAGGCAAGATTTTACATTTGTCCCAATTTAATTTAATTTGATTTGACTTAGCCCAATGAATGATCTAGCTTGTCAAGACCATTTTGGATCCCAATACTCTCATCCACTGTGTTAACTATCCCTCCCTGCTTTGTGCAACCCGCAGATTAATGAACATATCTTCTATTCCTTCATCCAAGTAACTAATAAAAATATTAAATAAAATAGACTCCTGGGGCCCTCCACTGAAGACTTCCCACCATGTTGACATTAAACCATTAACAACTCTTTGAATCTGATCGCCTAATGAACTCTGAATCTATCTGTTTGCATCATCTAATCCAACTTCTCCTTAAGACTAGTCTGAAATATTCTATCAATGGCTTTGCTAAAGTCTAGGTAAAATGTATCTACAGCATTCCTTTCATATACTAATATAAAAATGCCATCAGAAAAGAAAGGCAGTGAAGTTAGTCTTAAATGGTCATTTCTCAACCAAGTCATAGTAGTTCTTTGTATCATTTACCTAAAAAGATGTTCACTGACCATCTCTTTAATGATCTACCCCAGAATTTTCCCAGAAATCAAAGTAAAATTCATGGGTCCAAAGTCTTCAGCCTGTTTTCTTTCCATTTTTGAAAAATCAAAACATTTGCCCTTCTCCAATCTTTAGATACCTCTCCTGTTTTCCATGACCTTTCAAATATCACCAACAGTGGGTCAGCAACTAAATCTGCCAGTTCTTTCAGGAACTGAGATGTAGTTCATCTGGGCCAGGGGATTTGAATGCATCCAGGACAGAGGTACCCTCTTATTATCTCCTTATTTATCTTAGGTATCAACTCTCTGCTACTTATGCTTGTTCTGTTATTTCTAATATAAAGGTCATTCTCCTTTGGAGAGAAAACAGAAATGAAACAACAATTGAGCCTGTTATCTGACGTCAGTTATCATCATCCCTCCTAATTCAAGCAAGAGCCCTAGGGATCTTTTTCTCTTTTTCTCCTTTTTTCCTCTCTTCTTCCTCCTTTTCCTTCTAACATAGCAAAAATGCAATAACCTCCTTCCATTGTCCCTAGTCTCCCTTGTCAACCTCAGCACATTCTAAGTGTTAGCTTTCCTCACATTATCTTTTAGAATACCATACCATACTTTGATCTTTACCCTCCCTTCCATGGTTTTGTTTCCATCTTTCTCTTTCAGGTCTAAGTCATTTGATGAGTAATCTTTGCATCGTTATTGATCTTTTCAGCCAAAGCCCATTTTTCCTCCTCATTAGAACTGCTTCCCTTTGTGTCCTCAGAATCTCATTCTTGAACATCTCTCATCCTTCCTGGACTGATTACTCCTGAAGCATTTGACTTCATGGAATCTTAACTATCTTTCCTCTGAATTTTGACTTACTGAAATCTAAACTGCATATCAAATTCTACCCAGACTTCCTTCCCTCCTCCATAACAAAGTCTAGAATGAAGCAGACTCTTCCACCCACCCCACCTCCAGTCCAGGATCCCTGTTATTTCTACCTTCCAGGAACCAGTTCCTTCCTGGCAGTGAGATCAGATTAAGAACACAATTTTTCCTTGTTCATTCCTCAGTCTTTCAATGGATGAAATTATGGCTGTGGCAAGTCAGGAAGTTATCAAGTGCTCTGCTTTTGTCAGAGCATATCTCTGGATAACTGAAGTCACCCGTCACTGCTATATCATGCCTCTGTTACAGACTGTGCTCAGTTTTCCAAATTCATCTGTTTCCTCTCTGTCCAGATAGTCTGTGGTATACCCAATGACAAAGTCTTTTTTGTTTCTCTCTCCTTTGACATTCAGCTCAAATATTCTCTATCATTCTTCCCCCCTCTGGATCCTGGGTTTCTCATATGAGCATATCTTCTTAAAAAAAAAAAAAAACATTACCTTCTGTCTTAGGATTGATCCTCAGCATTGGTTCTAAGGCAGAAGAGTGTTCAGAGCTAGGCGATTGGAGTTAAGTGACATGCCCAGGGTCACACAACTAGGAAGTATCTGAGGTCAGATTTGAATCCATGACCTCCCATCTTCAGGCTTGGCTCTCTATCCACTGAGCCATCTAACTGCCCCTGAACATACCTTCTTAACACAACTGCTACCCGCCTTTCTCCTTACCACCACTACCTCTTACCACTCATGTTTCTTTTAAATAAGATATACCCAACCAAATTAGTTGTGGCTTTTATCCTATCAAATCTTAGTGAAACCTGGAGGTAAACTTTGCCTCCTTGCATTAGCCTTCTGTTTTCTCTTTGTTTAAACTTCAGACATTTTTACATACACCCTCAAGACCATGGATTTTACTCTTATTTTCTTGGATTTTGTAGCCTATAGATTTCTGAGTGTTTCAGCTGATATCCTTCCTTCTTCCTTCCTTGTGGCTACTCTCCCTAGAGATTTGGGAATATACCCAAGCAGTCTACTCCCTCTGTCATCCCTTTTAGTTTAAAACCTTTTTGATTAGATGTGCAAGACACCTGGAAAATACATTCCAACCAGTCTTTGTTAGGTGTACTCCATCTGTGGCCAGGAATCCGTCATCACTCGATTTTTAAGCTGTGGTCCAGACATCCAAGCCTCGTTCCCAGATACCACCTTCTTAGCCAGCTGTTCACTTCCCAAATTAATTTTTTCTGTCTTCTTCATCTCTTACCTCAAAAGACAACTTGTGCCCCCTCTGGGCTTCCATTTCTTGCCTGAAACTTCATAATCCTTGGCAGTACTTTTTAGATTCCTTTTGGGCATATCCTTTATATCCACGTGATTCCCCAGGAGTGGGTAGCTGTCATCCATTTCGATTTCTTGGGAGATGATTGGTTTCATCTTGGATATATGCCATAGGCAGAATAGCATATCTCTCTATTATTGTTATCCACTTAACCTATAGCTGCCTCAGCACCACTCCTGAGCAGGAAATCACCAACTACTACCATCTTACATTGCCTCTTCTGTCCCCAAAATTGCATGGTGCCCAGCACACAGTAGGCACCACATACATGCATGTGGATTGACATACTGATTGATTCAAGGAAGAAGGAATTCCTTCAGTGCAAGGAAGGATTTGGCTTCTAGGGTAAAGCTTGAACGAGGAAAAAGATGCCAACATGTAGAGACTGGAACACAAGATCAGGGCGATCTGTTTTAGTCATGGTGGAGCAACATGTGCAAAATCATGAAAGAAAGAGAGGGCAAGATGCTATTCTGGAACAAGGAATGGTTGTTCAATTTAACTGGAAGATGGAGTTCATGAAGGACAAGCTAGAATGTAGGTTACAGCCAGCTGTGAACTGTAGGTGGCTTTGAATGTCAGGATAAGGAACTGATATTTTAACCATTAGTGCTTCCTAGACCCATCCAAAAGTGGAAGAATCTAATTCCAACTCTGCCTTTGGTGTTCACTCTCTACGTGACCTTGGGCAAGTCACCTCCCCAGGCCTCAGTTTCCTCACCTGTAAAACGATGGGTTTAGAATAGATGACTTCTAAGTTGCCTTTCACCTCTTCTCTCTCTAAAGCTAGGATCTCATTTCCTTCCATGGGCCTCAGTTTCCTTATCTGTAAAAATAAGGGAGTTAGACTAGATGATCTCAGAGGGCTTTCCATTTTGGGATCTGTGATCCTATAAGTCACATCCCCTGACTGAATCTCAATTTCCTCACCTGTACAATAAGAGAGATTGGACTTCATGGCCCTTCAAGTCTCATCTAACATTTATAAGTGGATGAACCATGGTGCTTTATCTGCCCTTGAGATAGCGTGCCTGACTTCCTAAATGCTGCAGGCTCTCTGAAGCCTCTCATTTTCTGCCTCCCTCCAATCTTCTATCACTCTAAAGTTAGACTCATGGAAGAAGGAAGAGGAAGAACCACTCCACTATGGAACATTTCCCATTAACCAGCTGGCTGTGCCCTCCTTCCTTTTCTTTCTCTCAGATACCAAATTTCTATTACAAGGAGATTTATTGGGTTCAGGATTTATATGGCTCCTGAGCCTGTGTTTTTGCTTCAAACCATGCCCTTACACACACACACACACACACACACACACACACACACACACACACACACACACAGAGTTGCTGATTCCTGGGTAGAAAAGTAAAAAACAAAAGGCTGGATTCTTCAAAGTTGGGACATTATTAAAAGGTTGTCTCTGTTCTGCTTTTCCTGATCTTCTCCCTAACAGTTATTCCTATGACCCCTTAGCTTGTTCAAGCCCAAACTATAAACAGTTTTGTCCACCAGCATGATTCCCTGGAAAGAACACCGGGCTTTAGAATCAGAGGACCTGGGTTCAGATCTCACTTCTGATCCAACTTGTGTGATCTTGGACAAGTCTCTTCCATTCCTTGAGCCTCAGTTTCTTCTTCCATAAAATGAGGAGGTTAGGCTGGATGAAGGCTGAGGTCCTCTCAGCTCTAGATCGAAGATCACATGGGAACTATTGAAAGAGATAGAAAAATAAGCCTCCAAAAGCCCTTGGTCAGTTCCTTCCAGAGCCGGCAACAGGCAGATTCCTGGTTGACAGCAGTATTCCTTGGCCAGAAATCAGCTCCCTGCCAAACCAGCTCCAAGCTGACATTCCCCCTCTCTTTGTTTCATCTTCAGCTCTTCTTTCATTTCTTGGAAAGGGTTCGGACTGTTGGGAAGCTTCAGAAGCCCATCAGAGGCAGTGATTTTGGGGGGCTGGGGGCAGGCAGGAGCCAGAAAAAGGAGGCTTTATTTGGGGCTTTGGCTTTTTCCATTTCCCCTCCTTTCCTTTACGTTTTGAAAGCATTTCTCACCACCTTGAATGTCTCCATGCGGAAAAATTAATAAGCAGGTTGGAGAGAAGGAAAAGGCAAACTCTCCCCAAACCCACACCAGCTCAGGAATCAGGAAAAACCAGGGCCTCTGGTGAGTGGAATATCCTTCTCATCCTGTGTTAGGTGCATCACCAGCACCCCGTAGATAGGGTGCCAGAGTCTGGAGGGAGTCTCACCCTCCCGGATCCACGCCCTCCCCCCTGGTTTTTTTTTTTTCATTCTTAAGGCAGAAAAACACCCTAGGAGATCCACTCTCTGTAAGCTAGTGCTACAGGCAGTGCTGAAGCTCTCCTCTGGGGCTGTAAATATCATCAATTCAAACCAGCCAGACTCAGAAGGTTTATTACAATATCTGCTTTCCAACTGGGATAGCTGTCCATTCTCCCCAACTCCCCATGACTTGGATCTGGACAAGGGTCTCCTCTCCTCCGTTCTCTCCCCACTCCCAACCTGGCATGAGACCCATCCTGCCCCCCTAACCCCCATCCACACATCCACACTCACAAACACACAGCCACACACTTCCTCCCTCAAGAACTGTAACCCAGTCCCATTTCTGGCGACCAATCCCTCCAGAAAACTTATTCCTCCAGGTGAAGGGCTTGGGAAAGGAATATTGGAGGGGAAACTTGCCAGGTAGGAAAGTCGGGGGCCTGGCTTCTCCGCCGCTCCTCGCTCCCTCCGGGGGACCCTCTGCTTCCCTTTTCTTGGTGCTGGGGTGGCCCCTCTCCATGTTGCTCTGGTAGCCGCATCAGGTAGCTGGAGCCGGTGCGCTATTTTCCCAGAGATTTGTAAGCCCATCAAGGGATCAGCAGCGAAGGTGCCCAGACTCTGCAAAAAGTTGACAAAAAAAAAAAAAAAAACTTACTGCCTGGCCTGGCACTTTATCATTTATTCAAAATAAATTTCCTAAATAATTCACATCTCCCCGCCCCCTCCCCCTGGTTTAAGTCGGAACACAATAGTGGTACCGAGAATCTAATTACAGCTGTGACAGATGTTTAGTTATTAATAAAAACTCAAAGTCACCGCAGGGTATTACATAACAAACTCGAACCGGCCGGGGGAGCCAGCCCTCATATTTACAGGTACTTTTCCATTCATGCTCTCCTGGGCTTTGCTGTAGTACAAAGACTGTGGGTAGAAGGGGTGGCACCAAGCCAGACTGAAGCTAGTGGGGAACCCCAGCCCCATGCCAGCATCATTCAACTGCCTTTCTGCTGGCAGTAGGAGAAAAGAACGGGAATTTCGGGTGAAATGTGCCCCATAAAGGGTGGGAGGAGATCCTTGCCTAGATCTTCTGGGTGCTCAGTACCAAACACAGTAAGTTCATGAACCTTTCCAAGCCTTGATTTCCATATCTGTAAAATGGAAGTAATAACATTCTCAGTCTCAAGGTTTTTGTAAAGGTCAAATGAAATAATATGTGAGAGGAAAGCTGGCTTAATAGCTTTGGAGTTCATGTCTCTAACATATTCACACAGAGAACTAGAGAATTTGTGAATTAAAAGGGCCCTCAGCAGGATAGCTGGGTGGCTCAGAAGACTGAGAGCCAGGTCCAGAGACAGGAGGTCCTGGGTTCAAATCTGGCCTCAGACACTTCCTAGCTGTGCAGCTTTGAGCAAGTCACCTAATCTACATTGCCTAGCCCAGTGATGGGGAACCTTTTAGAGGGGCGAGTGATATTAGAGATGTCCTCAGGTGTGGGGAATGGGAAGGGAAGCAGCCCAGCCCTGCACCCCTCTGGTGTTCTAATAATGAATTCTGGCAAACTCTGTGCTGGGGCAACAACACATGTGACCACAGAGAGGGTTTTGAGTGCCCCCCGGCACATGTGCCCTAAGTTCACCACCATGGGCCTAACTCTTAACCCCCTTCTGCCTTGGAACCAATACACAGTAATGATTCTAAGACAGAAGATAAGGGTTTTAAAAAAATAAGAGGGGAGGGGTACTTTGGTGGCCACCTAGACCAACTTCTCCTGAAAGGAATCCTCCTCTTCACCAAAATACATCCAACAAGTGATCTTCAGCCTTTATCTGAAGGCCTCCAAAGAGGAGGAATCCACCCACCCCAAATCTCACTCCATTTTTTAAAAGCTCTAATTATTAGGGAGTTTTTCCTGACATCAAGACTACATTTGCTGCTCTACAAATTCCATCCGCTGCACCTGGTTCTGCCCTCTGGAGCCAAGCAGAACAAGCTTGATCCCTCTTCTGTGACAGCCACATTGGGTCCCTTCTGGGTCTTCTCTTCTCCAAACTAAATATTTCCTAGTTCCTTCCAAGCCTTAAAGCACATGGACTTAAGTCATTTCCCCCTCTAGGTTGTCATCTTTGGGACCGTCTGCAATTTATCAATGTCCTTCTTAATGTGTGATGTCCAGAACTGAACAGAGTATGGGGTTTGATAGGGGCAGAATATAGAGAGGCCATCATCTCCTGATTACTCTTTTAATGTATGCAGCTCAAGATCCCATTAGTTGTTTTGGCTACAACCCTTTGTCCCCACTTCAAATTCTTTCAGAAGGAAGATGGAGGACATCAGAGGAAGAAGAGAAATGATGGATAATGATGGAGCAAGAAGAGAGGAGGAAGTAGGATGGAAAAAAAGAGGTACAGCTCTCTTCCTTGGGGTACTGCTAAGATACCAGTATCTTGAGGGTACTTCTGGCATCTACCTTCAGAGAATGAGACATCTAATGGGGAAGACACATGAGTTTTGAAGCATAGATGCAGAAGTATCCCAAGGGAGAGAGCAGTGCCTCCCCCCTTCATACTTGAAGCTCACCAAGTATAGAAACCTTATCTCCCTCTTAAATCCAGAAGTTTCCTAAACGTAATGTCAGGTCTCTATCAAGAGACCAAAAATTCCACAAATTCAGGGTTCATCTCGTCAATTTATGACATTTCCTGTCTCATCAAATTACCATATGGTATTTTATATATATAGTTACATCTCTCTCTCTCTCTCTCTCTCTCTCTCTCTATATATATATATATATATATATATATATATATATATACATACATACATACATATATGTGTATATTTATATGGTATCCTGAAAGTCTTAGTACAGTTTTAAGCTTCAATAGCTTAATGTTCAACAGATTCACTTAAATTAATTCAACAAGTTAGCTTAAAACTGCACTTAGTCTTTTGGAATACCCTGTAGGTATGATTTATATATAACAGTGAGGTAACATGCTACCATGGAAAGGGACCTGGATTCAAGGCTAGCCCCTGATGCTTCCTGCCTATGTGACCTTGGCTAAGTCATGTCTTCCCATGGGTTTTGGTTTCCTCATCTGTAAAATGAGATTAGATACTATGATCTCAAAGATCCCTACCAACTCAAAATCTATACTCCTGATATAGCATGGTAGCACCATGGATAGAGTGCCATGACCAGAATTGGGATGACCTAGATTCAAATCTAACCTCAGATTCTTCCTAGCTGTGTGACCTTGGGCAAGTCACCGAACCCTAGTTGCGTAGCCCTTGCTGCTCTTCTGTCTTAGAATTGAAACTAAGGTAGGAGGTAAGAGTTTTTTAAAAATTGAATAGGCAGCGATGGTTTCTCCGTTTTTATGTTTCTATCCCTTGTCTCATCCCAGTACTTGGCATATAGCAACAAAACAGTGGAGTTTTAGTCTTTAATGTTTGAAAAGTGCTTTCCAGATTCTATTATCATGACCATTTTTACCAAAGAGGAAACTTAAGTTCTGAGGGTTGCCCAAGGTCACATGTTTAAATGTTTGAGTTGAGATTTGAAACCATTTCTCTCAAACTTTAAGCCCAGAATCCTATCCACTATTCCATGAGATCTTCATTTAACATCAGGCATTAGACTTCAATGGAACCACAGGATAGTTCTTAGTCATTCTCTGACTCTGAAGGCTTATCTAGCCCCAAAATGTCCTACATGCCCTCTAGGGGGAGCGAGTTGTTCAGTAGATGGTCTTGGAGTCAGGAAGACCTGAGTTCAAATTTAACCTCAGGCACTTGCTAGCTGTGTGACCTCAGGCAAGTCACTTAACATTCATCTGCTTCAATTTCCTCAACTAAAATGGAGATATTAAGAGCCCCTGTATCCAGGGGCTCTTGTGAGGATCAAATGCGATAATAAAGTGTTTAGTGCCTGATGCATAGCAGGCACTATACGAATGCTTATTCCCTTCCCAATCCCAAAGGAATGGGACTTGCCAGGAATTTTTAGAAGAAACAATTTTTTGCCTAATTGGCTAGCCAATAGGAGGTGGGAGGCCAATAAGGCTTAACCAGCCACCTGCCTCCTGCTCTTATACCTGCCTGCTCCCAGGTGCTCTGTTAGGAGGCTTGGATCAATTAATATTTGAAATTGAAACTGATTGTTATAAATTATATCATTACATTGCTGCAGATGGCATACATGGGAAGTTCTGATCACACGGGCCAGTGTGGAGAAAGCTCTACAATTGTTGAATTCCCCTCCTCTAGGAGCCTTTCTCCGTAGCACCTCCTGAAGAATATTGTCAACTTTCAACCCCTAGAAAGATTTGATTCCATATTACTGACCCCATCTGAGCACCTTCTCTGGACAGTTCTTGAGGCCACATTCATGGCTTCTTTAGAAACCCAAAGCAGAACCTAAAATTGTTCCAAATGTTGTTCTTCAGCAGTACGGGGCCACATTGGTAGAACCAGCCCTGGGAGTTTTTCCACTTAGGACCAGGCAGGGGGTGAAGAATGTTTTGAGACATTCTGGGAGATTTCTTGGGCTCTATGCTGGGATGGTGCTCTCAGCACCCACTGGATGTCAGCCCCCTGAGCAAAGCCCTATTTACCTAGCCCTAGTGAGAATTCTGCAGGAGATCAAACTTCCTTTCCTTAGACACGCAGTTGCACAACCCCCCTCTCCAAAGGGCGATCTAGTTAAACAGATCAGCAAAAACCAAGTTTCTAGAGGCATTAGTAGAACATACAAAGAAAGACATTTTCTTTTCTTTTCGGGTAGGCTTTTAGTTGCCATGACACTCCTCAAAACACTAGACGACATTAAAGGTTGTAAGAGCAGATTTCAGGCAAAGAATGATTGGTGCCCATAGAGAGAGAGAGAGAGCACTGCTGAATACCAACGTGGTTGTTGTCTCCCCAAACCCCCACAATTGAGTTTGGCAGTCCCATCCCACTGTCACTGGTGCACGGCGGGGGATAGCTCCTCTCTTTCTTCAGTCACTACTGCTCCCACTGTGAGGAGGCAATGAGACTGCCTAGAATATCTGGGCTACAGTGATGGAGTTGGGCTGCCCTCTTTATTCCTTCCTCCTAGCCTCAACTCCTCTGCTATCTCTTTTGGAAAAACCTCTCTGCTCCTTCTAGAGCAGTGATGGCAAACCATTTAGAGACCGAGTGCCCAAACTGCAAACTCTGCTACCTTACCCCAGATAGGGGAGGGGAAAAGGGCTCCCACTGGGCTGCTGGACAGAGGGGCAGGTGGTGAGAGAAATGTCCTCAGGCATACATGGAGAGGGGGAATGGAGCAGCCCCCTCTTCTGGCATGCTCTGGTACATGTGTCAACATGGCTCCAGGGAAAGAGTTTATATATATATATATACATATATATGGAGAGAGAGAGATACACACATATTATATAAAATATAACATAATATATTTTATATTATTATAACATAATATTATATTATATTCATGTAATATATAATTAACATAATATTATCTGTGCATAATATATGCATGTATTATATGTGTGTATATGTGCATATAGTATATATTACATATTTTATAATACATAATATATTACATATATATTTGACTTCCTTTATAATCCTACATGTTTTATTTATTTAAAAATATTATACTAGGGCAGGGTCCAAAGGGTTTCCTAGACCACAAAAAGGGAGCCATGATACAAAAAAAGGTGAAAGACTTCTTTTCTAGTGGCTAATATGCTTTCTTTTTTTATTATTTTAAAAATATGTTACTTTTTCCAGTTACATGTGATTAATACTCTTTCCCTCCTAAAGTTATGTTATATTTGCTTATTGATGTACAGCAGAATTTACACACTTTGAGAACAAGGACACTTTTAGGAGGTTCCTCTTTCCTTGTTGTTTTTTTTTTTTTTTTAAACCAGAACTATAATAGAAGCCAGGTGGTGAAGTCGATGGATCATGGGCCTTGAGTCAGGAAGATCTGAGTTCAAATCTGGCCTCAGACACTTATTGGCTGTGTGACCCTGAGCAAATGACTTAATTCTGCCTCAGTTTCCTCATTTGTCAAATGAGTTGAAGAGGGAAATGGTAAACCACCACAGTACTCTTTTGCCAAAACAATTCCAAGTGGTGGGTTTGAGTTTTAAATGATTATTCTCTTACAAAAATAACCAACATGGAAATGTGTTTTGCATGATAATACATGTATAACCCAGATCTAATTGCTTGCCAGCTCCAGGAGGAGGGAGGGAAGGGAGAGAGGGAGACGATTTGGATCCTATAACTTCAGAAAACTTAGGTGGAAATTTGTTATTATGTGTAATTGATAAAATAAAATATCTTTATAATATAAAAAAACCCAAATGGGATCATGAAGTGAGACATGACTGAACCACAACAAAATGGTTTCATGGGTATAGAGAGTTCCTGGCAAAGAATTCCATCTCTCCATGGAGATTAGAATCTTTTCTGAAGCTTAGTCTTAGAGACCCAGCGGGAGGCCAGAGTGAGATCCAGGTCTTTCTAACTGAGCGGTCAGCTCCCTATCCACTACACCACACAGATTCTTGCCAAAAAGGTATACATTTTTGTTGTATTGGATTATAAACAGTAGGCGCTTAATAAATGGAGGTAGAATTGGGATGGGCTGCATATAGCAGGTAACTAATGGATTTTGATTGAATCTGGAATGAATATATTACACATAGGTGATCGAATATTGATTGAATTGTGTTGCACATAGTAGGTATTTCACAAACATTGACCAAATTGATTTGAATTTTAAGAATTTAGAAAGTATTTATTGAATTGGTCACTCATAGAAAAGGCTTAGAACGTTGGTTGAAGTGAATTGTACTCAGTAGGCATTTAATAATAGGTGACATTTACTAGCTATTTAAAGTTTGCAAAACCCTTTATGTATATTGTCTTGTTTGATCCACACAATGACACTCTAAAGCTGGGGTTATTATTACTCTCATTTTATAGCTAAGACAACCAGGGCTCTGAGAGGTTGAGGCATTTGCCCAGGAGAGCACAGATAAGTCAGTAAGTATCTGAGACAGCATTTGAGCCCTCAGAGGTTCCTCACTTCAGGTCTAGCACTCTATACATTGCATCACCTAACTGCCTAAATTATAAAATGTAGGTTTAAAATTCATTGTGTTGCATACAGCAGGTTATCAATAAATGTTGGTTGAACCAGCCTGAATAATACAAAGTAGACATTTAATAATTCATTGATTGGTTTGGATTGGACTGTACACAGTTGGCAATTAATAATTGTTGGTTGATTGGTTTTACTTTAATTAGTGGATCAGTGGTGGGTTTTTTTTAAACTCTAACCTTCAGTCTTAGAATCAATAATGTGTATTGGTTCTAAAGCAGAAGAGCAGGAAGGGGTTAAATGACTTGCTCAGGGTCACACAACTAGGAAGTGTCTGAGACCAGGTTTAAACCCAGGAAATCCTGTCTCTGAGCCTGGCTCTCAGGCCACTGAATCACCTAGCTGCCCCTGGTGGATTAGTTTTAGTTGCCACATCGTATGGATTTAATAGAGCGGCTAGGTGGCTCAGTGTGTTCAGAGTGCTGGACCTGGAGTCAGGAAGACTTGAGTTCAAATCCAGACACAGACACTTACTGGGCAAATCACTTAATCTCTGTTTGCTCTGTCCACTGGAGAAGAAAATGACAAGCCTCTCCAGTACCTTTTCCAAGAAGACCCCAAGGAAAGTATTGTCATGCTATGGTCCACAGGGTCATGAAGAGTCACCCAAGACAGAACAACTAAACAATAACAAGCATTTAAGAAGTACCAGTTGAATTCAATTAAACTGGATTGCACAGAGTCAAAGTTTAATAAATGTTGGTTTACTAGATGGGATGATTCATACCTGTAATCCCTGCTATTGGGGATGACTGAGGCTGGTGGATCAACTGAACTTGGGAACTCTAAGCTGAAATATGGCTAAAGCTAATTAATTAACCAGTGTAAATGTGCACTGGATATGGGGGAGGGTTGATGGGGGGGAAGAGGAAAGTAAAAACAGGAATCATGTAACCATGGAAAATTTTTCTAAAAAAATAAAATATTTAAATCTGAAAAAAAAGAAAAAGAAAAGTGCAAAAAATAAAGATAATTAATTAAGTTTAATTTCAAAATAGTGAGCCCTGGAGGAAGAGGAGAATGAAGAGGAAGAGGAAGAGGAGGAGGAGAAGGAAGAGGAAGAAGAGAAGGAGGAGGTCATGGTGGTAGTGATGGTGGAGGACCATCAGGAGCAGTGAACTATCACTGGTCATAACAGCAAAAGTCAAAGCTTCCCAATGGAACAGCAGTTAGATCAGGTCATGAATGACCAACTGTTGTTCTAGCCTATGTAAGATAGGGAAATTCAGTCTAAATCAATCAAGAAATATTGGTTGAATTGGATTGGATTGCACACAGTAGGCACATAATAAGCATCTGTTAAATGGAATTGAATTTCCTCAATGGCTTCCATCTCCATTTCAGTTAAGTGCTCTGAACTTGGACACATTTCCAGTTAAGGAAGGGCTCTTTCTCCAGAAAGTGCCCAGCCAGTGTACAAAGAACCGGAGCTGGAGGCAGATGGGCAGCTATCTCCTCTAGCATTAATCTATCCCAAAAAGGTCTTCCATCAGGCCCTTTTGAGTGCATGTCTGGCCTGACCCAGAAAGAGGGAAGCCAAACTGACCACTAACAGGTTGGGAGAGCAGATGCTCAGCTGAGGAAAGGGAAGTCCCAGTTTGGAAAGAGGGAGATCTATATCCCACAAAAAGCTATTCAAGGGCAGGAACTTTTCCTTTTCCTGTGCTCCCTCAACACAGAACTGAACTCACAGGAATTGCTCAATACCTGTTGACTCAATCCAAATCCTCAAATTAATAGATGCATCATTTTTTTTTAAGGAGCAGTTCAGAGAAGTGGAAGAGAAGATAAAGAAATGAATACATGAACTTGACCTTCCAAAGCCAACTTGCAAATTCATAATCACTTTAAAAGCTTTCCAAAGGCTGTTCTAAGTAAAAGTCCTAATGGTTTTAGCTTCTGGCTAATTCCCAGCAGACCCCAGAATGCTGCTTTCCCTAGCCTAGAGCAACATACTTTTATTATTCCTCCATCAAAATAGCTGCTAACATTTAGAGTTGGAAAGGACCTTAAGGATCATCTATTCTAATACCCTCATTTTCTAGATGCAGAAGCAGAGACCCCGAGAGGGGAAGGACTTTGCCCAATGTCACACAGCCAATCAGTGGCAGAGCCCTGTTGCAAAATACAGGTCTCCTGATTCCCTACCAGTCTGCTTTCTCTACCTTATCCAACAAACATTCCCTGAGCCCCTATGAATGGATTATTCTTGTGCTGGGGACTATGGGGGTCACAGAGAAGAAGGAACAGCCCCTTCCCTCAAAATAGTCTTATAATCTAGTTGAGGAAACCAGACTCACAGAGGGAACAGGGAAGAATGGAAAGAACTCTCAATTTGGAGTCAGAATAGGCAACCTCTTAGTTTTACAGAGGAAGAAACTGAGACCCACAGAGGTGGTTAATTTCAAAGTCAAATTATCATCGATTTGTTTTTCAGATGATCTGGGAATGGGACACTGGATGAATAAATTTTGAATGGAGAGTTAGGAGAGAAGCAGAAACTGTAAATAATAGGGCATTCTTCTCCACTGGACAAGCTGATAAATGAGTCTGGGTGTTGATACCTTGATACATTCCTGGGTTTCCTTCTCAAGAAAATAAAAGACTAGATAACCTCTGTGGACTCTTGCAGCTCCAAATTATTATTAATACTTGTGGAAGTAAGACAGATAAGCTCTTTGGGGCTCAGTTCTCTCATCTGTAAAATAAAAGGACCCTTTTCCATAGAATCTGATTTTCCTTTCGGTTCTGAATTCGGGATTCTCTGATCCTAAGACATTTAATCTCTCTGAATTTCAATTTTCTCGCTTGAAAAATGTTGGCATTGGACTAGGGCAGGGATTCCTAGCCTTTTTTATCTCAGAGACTTATTATTATTATTATTATTATTATATTATTATTATATTATTATTATTATTTTATTATATTGTTATTATTTTTTCTCTTAGGCAGTCTGACGAAGCCTCTGGATCCCTCCTCAGAATAGTTCACTGACTACCTTCATAATGGAAGGAAATGCAAAATCTCAATTAGAGATTAGTGAAAATAAAGATGTCATAATGTTTTTTCCTATCCAAGCCCATAGACCCCCCTGAAGACAATTCACAGATCTGCAGGGGCTCTACAGACCTTGGTTTAAGAACCTCTAGACCAGATGGCTTCTTAGAGTCTTTTCTAATTCTAGATCCTGTACTTAGCACAATGCTTGGCTCATAGGAGGTACTGCGAATATAGATGGATGGACAGAGAGGTAGATGATTCTGTTTCACAAAATGTAAGTTCTTTGAGGGTAAGGATTTTGTCTTCTTGGTTATTTGGGGGTTTTTTTACCTCTAGCAACTAACACATATCTAGCACATAGTAGGTATTTAATAAATTCTTGCTGTTTGATTGATTGATGAAGAAGGTAGAGAATCAAAGCCAATTTTAAGATCATCCCAACCTTCCTTCAATTTAGTTGACTGACTTACCCCTGAGGCTTTATGGCAGAGCTTACCTGTCCTGGAGGAGCCCAAAAGAGGGCCTGCCCAGATCCTTTCTTTAAGAAAGAAAGAAAGCTAACACCTATTGTCACCCAGGCCTGTGTTTCCCTCCTGAGATGGCTCTGTACTTAAGGAAGTAAAGTCTTTTTTTTTAACCCTTAACTTCTGTGTATTGGCTCCTGGGTGGAAGAGTGATAAGGGTGGGCAATGGGGGTCAAGTGACTTGCCCAGGGTCACACAGCTGGGAAGTGTCTGAGGCCGGATTTGAACCCAAGACCTCCCGTCTCTAGGCCTGACTCAATCCACTGAGCTACCCAGCTGCTCCCAGGATGTAGTCTTGAAGCCTGGGCATGCAGCTGATGCTCAGAGTGCCCAGGAGAGGTACTGAAATAGCCCAGACTCCTGGAGTTGGATAGGATGTCAGAGACCATTAAGTTCAATTCCAATTCCTAGAGAAGGAATTCCCTCTACAACTGACCATCCAGCCTTTGCTTAAAGAGTCCTGATGAGGGGGAACTCCTTCCCTCTCAGGGATGCCCATTCCACTTTTGGCTTACTCATTATTAATACAATTTTCCTCGTTAGACATACATCTGCTGTCTCTTCACCATTTTTTAAAACTCCTTCTCTTCCATCTTAGAATCAATGCTGTGTATTGATTCTAAGGCAGAAGAGTGGAATGGACGAGGCAATGGGAATTAAGTGACTTGCCCAGGGTCACACATCTAGGAAGTGTCTGATGCCAAATTTGAGCCCAGGACCTCCCGACTCCAGGCCTGAATCTCCATCCACAGCCACCTCTCTGCCTCAATTCTTCCCGCTGGGGTAAAACAGACCAAATCTAATTCCAGGTGACTTTTGAATCCTTGAAAATAGGGACTAATGTTCCCACAAGTCTTCTCTTCTCCATGTTAAACATCCCCAGCTCTTCAGCTGATCCCACTAAGGCACGGCACATGATGGCTCTGCCCTAGAAAGTAAGCTCCCTGAGGGGAGGAGCTGTTCTTACTTTTTCTTTGTATCCTCCACACATGTAGAGCATTTAGAAAGTCATTAATAACCCCTTCTGGATGGAACGGAAGATTGAGTGATTTTAGAAGGTTTAACACAACAGAGGAAAGAAGTAAGGTTTGTTGTTCTGTTTTGCTTTTTAATCCTGCAAAGGCACTTATGGCATCATGGAAGGGGCACCGCCTCTGGAGACTTGGGTTCAAATCCTATCTCTGACACTTGCACTCTGTGTAGCTGGGAGGAAATCACTTAAGCAAACAGCTTATCTGTAAAAAGGCAAAGTTAGCCTCCTGACCTCTGAGATCCCTTCCAGCGCCAGGGCTACAAGCCTATGAAATCATGATTCCAGCCTGAAAACTGGAACGAATTCCATGCCACATTATCATTCTTCCATGCGTGCAAGGGACTCGTATGTGTCTTTTGGCTCTTCCGTAGTTCACCAAAGATGGTAGGGAAGGGCAGATCTGGGAGGGGGATTTGAGGTCTTTAAATGCCATTTCTTCACTTCACAGAGGAAGCCACTGGCCAAGGTCACCGAGGAAAGGACCAGAATCCTTTGGACGGTTCCCAAGTTATCAGAGGCTTCTAACACACACACAAATACCAGCCTCCTTCTATTCAAATGGAAATCCAGAAGTTCCCAGGATCCAACCACAGGATGTGGAGGCCCTTTCTGAACTTGGCATCTCAAGCCCGTATCGTTTGTGTGAGAGGCCAGATAAAAAGAAAATGGTCCACAGACATAAGGTTGGTTTTCTATTAAACTGAGTCTGAAGTTCTTGATAATAAAGGGATGAAGAATGTTGTAGCAATCAGAGTGGCTTTGAGATGTTTTCTCTGAACTAGCACCAGCCTCTGCATTTGGGGAGGCAGGGGGTGGTGGGGACAGTCCTACAAAATGCTCAGGCTAGCTTTCTGTTTATAGAGTATCATTTGAAGGACACCAGAAAGTCCCCTTCCAAAAAATGTGTCCCTACTGAGCTGCCACCCTAGCAGTGTGTCCCTAGGCTAGTCATTTTACCTCTTAATTTCAAGACTTCAACTTCTTGATCTGTCAATGAAGTTGGACTAAATTATCTCTAAGGTCCCTTTCAGATGAGTGCCCAAGAAAGGGGTAGGCAGTGTGGCCTGATGGAGTTGAACTTCAAGTCAGGAAGACTTGAGTTCAAATGTCATCTTGGATTCTTTTTTATTTAAACCCTTACCTTCCATCTTAGAATCAATACCGTATATTGGTTCTAAAGCAGAAGAGTGGTCAGGGCTAGGCAATGGGAGTTAAGTGACTTGCCCAGGGTCACACATATAGGAAGATTTGAACCCGGGACCTCTCATCTCTGGGCCTGATTCTCAATCCACTGAGCCACCCAGCTGCCCCCTTGTCATCTTAGATTCTTACTAGCGGTATGACCAAAGACATCAACCTCTCTAGGAGTCAGTTTTATCTTCTGTAAAATAAAGGGGTTAGACAAGACAACTTTTAGGGTCCCTTTCAGTCACAAATGTGATTCTGCAATTCTAATAGTGGAAATAGCAAACACCAAAGGAGGCTTTAAGAAAAGATGCTTTGGAGGTCCATATACATCCCTCTATAGATACGCACCTACTGCACCTGAACCTAGGACCATCCCTGTATAAATACATTCTGGTACCAAGCTCTGCCTTCTCCCTACCTACCAACAGGACAAAAGTGGGTCAGCCCAAGAGCCAAAGAATACCCAGAGGAGGCACCATAGAACTGGATGTTCAAAAGTGTCAGAGTTGGAAGGGCTCTCGGAGAGCTTCCAGCCTATTTGCTTCGTTCTGAAGAGTCATAAGGAGGAGAGTGACTAGTCTAAAGACACAAAGGTCGTGAGTAGAAGGCCCAGGAGTCGATTCTCCTTCTCTTGATCCCTAGACTTGTTCTCTCACGCCACTTCCTTCCTTGGACAACACAGCCCTCCAGACTGAAGGATAGCTTGTTTTCCCCTGAAAAGGGAACCGTACTATTGGGTCTCTAATCAAAAACCATCTGAATTTGCTCGATCTGCCCAAATTATAAGGTATTTGTCCCCCAAAGAGACACAGGCAGTGCCACACAGAATAAAAGGGGAACCCGGGTTCAAATAGGGGTTCAAATGACAAGATATATGATATTAAACAAGTCTGTCTTCCTCCCTGGGTCTCAGTATTCTTTACTGAAAAAGTAATTCCAATGCGATCATCAACTCTATTATTTAACTCTTATTAACTCTAATTTTAAAAATTGCAAGAGCAGCAAGAAAACTCAGTGGATAGAGAGCCAGGATTTGAGATGAGAAATGCTGGGTTCAAATCTGACCTCAGACATTTCCCAGCTGTGGGACCCTGGGCAAGTCACTTAACCTCCATTGCCTAGCCTTTACCACTCTTCTGCCTTAGAACCAATGCACCGTATTGACTCTAAGAAAGAAGGTGAGTGTTGGGGGGCAGGTGGAGGGGGGGATGTTGTTTTTTAAAGACATTATTGCAACAGCTTCCTCATCGATCTCATTGCCTCAAGCCTCTCCCCTCTTCAGTCAGTCTTCCTCATAGCTTCAAAAGTGAATTTCTTTAAGTGTGAATCCTGCCCTGCCTCTCTCCTACGTGATAAATTCCAGTGACCTCAAGGAGCAAACATTCAGTCCTCTGTTCAGCCTTTAAAGCCTTCAGAGCCTGACCCCCACCTGCCTCTCCAGCCTCATCCTACTTCGCTCCCCTCAGGGGACTCCATCGTCAGACATTCTGGCCCCTGACCGCTGTTCACGCATCATAGACAATCTCCAAGAAATGTGCTGGCGATCCTCCACCGAAAATGGATTTCCTTTTTATGTCAGCCTCTCAGAACCCCTCATTTGCTTTGAGAGTCCTTCTACACGAAGCCGTCCTCGACCCTGGAGGCTCCCAGGCTTCTTGCGTGTTCTCCTCCTCTGGGCACTCCGTGATCCAGCTAGACTAGCCTGGCCAGAGCTCCTCCAGCCCCATCTCCCACCTCCGTGCCGGTCTGCCATGCCGGCAGCGTTCTTCTCCCTCATCTCTCCCTCTTCGTTTCCTCGTCTTCCTTTGAGATTCTCTTCAAAAGAAGCGGGAAGCCAAGAGATGATCAACGAACAACTGAACAAGTCGTGGCAGAGGATTGTAACGGAACGCCATCACGCCAGAAGAAAGGACAGAAACGAGACGATCCCCGAAGAGCCGCAAAGATGTCCGTGACGCCAGGCGACGCGAAGGGAGCAGAACCGAGAAAACGATCAGCTCCGGAGGACTTGACCATTATCAACAAAGCAAGGACCAGGTCAACTCGAAGGGACTCCTGGAGAAAAGGGCATTCCGTGCCATAAGGCTGAATGCTGATTGGAGCCCGCCATTCTTCAATTTATCTCCCCCGTGAATTTTTCTCTGGTATAAGCAATATGTGTCTCGTTTCACAACATGAACAAGAAAATGTGTATTATATGACAATATATGTATAATCTTTGTCCTATTACCTGCCTTCTTGGGGAGGAGGGAAGGGAGAAAAAAGAATGAGACATAGATTTTTAAACATATCTAATGTGTGAGCTATTGAATAAGCATACTTATTATGATTTATTATGTTTATAATAAATGACATGTTATATTATGTTATATAAAATAATTAAAATAATTGATAACTCCAAAAGAAGATAATATAGTCCATTGTGACCCTTCATTAGAGCCTTATATTACCTATTTTATATTCTTTTAATAAATTTAGTAAATTAAACACCAATTATTTCAAAGAAAATAAAGATTCCCTTCAAAATCCACTCCTTCTTTTTAACCCTTACCTACTGTCTTAGAATCAATACTGTGTATTAGTTCTGAGGCAGAAGGGCAGGAAGAACTAGGCCATGGAGGTTAAGTGACTTGCCCAGGGTCACACAGCTAAGAAGTGTCTGAGACCAGATTTGAACCCAGGACCTCCTGTCTCTGGGCCTGACTCTCAATCCACTGAGCCACCCAGCTGCCCCAAGAGGCCTATCTTGGTCCCCATCCACTGATAGTACCTTCCTCTCTCAGATTACCTTTGCTATATTGTATAGATCTTCTTTGTACCTAGTTATTTACTTGATGTCTTCCCTATTAGAATGGATACTCCTTGAGGCCAGGGATTGTTTTTGCTTTCCTTTCTATCCTCAGAACTTAGCAGAGTACCTGGTACATAATTAAAGAAATCTTGTTGACCTTTCTCTAGTGCTCCCCTCAAAAATAAAAGCAAAGTCCTACAAAAGAGGACCTATGGGGGCAGCTGGGTAGCTCAGTGGATGGAGAGTCAGGCCTAGAGACGGGAGGTCCTAGGTTCAAACCCGGCCTCGGCCACTTCCCAGCTGTGTGACCCTGGGCAAGTCACTTGACCCCCATGGCCCACCCTTACCACTCTTCCACCTAGGAGCCAATACCCAGAAGTTAAGGGTTAAAAAAAAAAAAAAAAAAAAAAGAGGACCTATGAATTCCCTTCTGGTCCAAATCTATAGTCCTAGGATCCTTTTCCTTACCAATTACTTTTTTTTAATCCTTATAATCATGCTTAGAATCAATACTAAATATTGGTTCCAAGGCAGAAGAGTAGTAAGGACTGGACAATGGGGAGTAAGTGACTTGCTCAGGGTCACACAGCTAGGAAAAGTCCGAGGCCAGATTTCAAGCCAGTTCCTCCCAGCTTTAGCCTGCTTTCTATCCACTGCACAAGCTAGCTGCCTCTTTATGATTATATATTGTTTCACCTTCTATGTAAGCCTCTTGAGGGCAGGGCCTCCTATTTAACTTTCCTCTGTGCCTGGCACATAGCAGATACTAAATGCTTGTTCACTGATCTGAAAAAAAAAAAAACAACAAGTTAACATAATAAAATGATGTGTTTGGACTACAGTCTAATCCAGCTCGAAATCTACCATGATCCTAAGTCAAAAACCAAAGGAACTGAAAAGTGGGGAGATTCACACCAGCACAAGGAAAGTAAAATGCTGAAAATAAATTTTAAACTCTTTTTGAGGGACCTGACTTGAGGGACCCACCAAGAGGAAATGAACCCCTAGAAGAAGTTTTAGAAAGATGAGAAACAAAGGAGCAGACTAATAGGAAAAACAGCCCTAGGTCTACGGGTCTTTCCCCAATCTCCAGCAGTCCTAACACCAGCATCGATCTCACTTAATTCTGCAGACTGTTAAGAGATGAGGAAATAGTGATTTTCTTAAAATCATTTAGGGTTTCATCTCCCCAACGGCAAGAGTCTGGGCTAGCAGGTCTTTGAGGATCCCCAGCAGAAGCGAAGATGCTGTGTCCCAGGTTCTAGAAAACAAAGCCTATGTCCAGTCCAGTGTCCTTTCTTTTGGTCATCCCCACGGCCAAGGGCTGCTGAATTCCAGCACACATTTATAAAGTGCCAATTATATCCCTACTCCTGTGCTGGGTCCTGTCCTTAAAGAGCTTGCTGTTGTGGGTGGGAAGGGAAGGGAAGTGGTTTACAACATAAACACTAGATTAAGTAAATACGAGATAATTTTTAAAAAAAAGATAAAAGGATGCCCACGATCCAGTGAATATTGGCTGTCTGGGCAAAATCAGTATTGACACCAGTGAGCCAAAGTTTGTTCAGGAAAGAAGCCAAGGGCCATGGGCTACCATTAATCACTGGAAAACCCAACACTAACAACTTTCAATAGCTCTAGGTCTATGATGCCACAAGTTCTCCCCAGCCACAGCAATCTGAAAAAGGTTCCATGGAGCACATGGGATCTCTTCTGAGGCTTCCATAGAGAAAGGTTGGATTTTGGTGCTGGGAGAAGTATGGCAGGTGGGGAGGATGGTGGGTAAAAATCATGAAAAAGTAATACATGTTCAGGAAGACCTGAGTTCAAATTTGACTCCCTGGTGTGACCTTAGTCAAGTCACTTAACTCCAGTTACCTAGTCCTTACCACTCTTCTGCCTTGGAACTAACAGTATTGATTCTAAGAAGGTAAAGGTTTAAAAAAAAAAAGTAAGACATGCTTGGGAACAGCAAGTAAGATTAGTTGGGTTAGTATAGAGATTCATATAATAGGAGATAAGGCTAGAAATGTATGTTAGGGTCAAGTTGGGGCAGGAGTGGGGAGGAAAGAATCAAACACTAAACTAGCAAGTTTGATCTCATAGGCAGTGGACGGTGTAGGTTTTTGAGGAGAGCCGTGAATTATGTCATAGTCATGTGTGAATTGGATTAGTGGGAGCAGAGATTTTAGAGTTTAATCTCTTTGAGAGCAGAGACTGTCTTTTGCCTTTCATTGTATCTCCAGTGGCTAGTATAGTTAGTGCCTGGCACATAATAGATGCTTAAAGATGTTTATTGATTGACTGACCATTATTACACATTGGAAGCCAAGAGGGGGAGCCAAATGTCCCACAGACGTCTCAAATTCCACCTGTCCAAAATTTCCCCTCCATCTGCACCTGCCCCTCCTCTAAACTTCCTTATTTCTGTTGAGGATGCCAGATTCAGTCTCTTAGCTTAGAAATTGTAGTCATCTTTGACCCATCACACCACCATATCTCATCAATTACTAAGTCTCATTGGTGCTTCCTTTACATCTCTCAACTTTTCCTTTTTCTTTATTCAGATGATAATAATAATAACATCCATGTGGTGCTTAAAAGTGTGATAGCTCTTACATGGCCAGCAGCTATTTCAATAGCCTCCTAACTTCAAGCTTCTCCACTCTCCAATCCATCCTCCATGCCTTCCCAAGGCACACGTCTTACCATAATTCTCCTCCAGATTTTCAGTGGCTTTCTGTTGCCTCTGGGAAAAAATACAAATTCCTATAACCAGGCTTCTATCTATCTACCTGTATGTATTTCATACTAAACCTCTTCACAAATACTATATTTTAGCCAAATTGCCCTCTGAACTCAACACTCCATCTTTACATCTTTGTCCTGGCCATCCCTTATGCCCAGGATATATTTCCTCCTCATCTCCACTTCCCTTGACTTCTTCCAATGTTCGACCATTACATAAAGCCTTGCTCTCTCCGATCCATTCTCCACTCAGCTACCAAAATGGCAAACCCAAATTTGACCGAGTTGCTCCACTGCTCAATAAACTCCAGTGGCTCCCTTTTCCCTCTAAGATCAAATACAGACTATTATTTGGCATTTTAAAATGCTTTACAATCCCGCCTCCATCTATCTTTCCCAATCTTATTGTACATTCTCTCCTTTCTGCCTTCTATAGCCTAGACAACTTGCCCTTCTTGCTATTCCTCACTCCCAATTCCCCATTTCCCATCTCTGAGACTTTGCCCTAGCCAACCCTCATTTCTGAAAAGTATCCCCTTCTTATTTCTTCCTCTTAGCATCTCTATTTTCCTTTAAAACTCAGCTCACCTTCTACAGGAAACCTTTCCTAGTCTTCCCTTCTGCCAGTGCCCTTCCTCTCTCCAAAATTACCCTGTATTTCTTTTCTATATACTTTTACGTGGGGCAGCCAGGTGGCACAGTAGCTAGAGCGCTGGACTGGAGTCAGGAAGACTCATCTTCGTGAATTCAAATCCAGCCTCAGACATTCGCTGTGTGTCCCAGAGAAAGTCACTCAACCTTGTTTGCTTCACGTTCCTCACATGTCAAATGAGCCGGAGAAGGAAATGGCAGCATCTTTGCCAAGAACCCTCCAAATGGAGTCACCAAGAGATGGACTTGACTGAAAAACAATCGCCCAACAAATACATACGCCTTGTCTCCCCTGACAGAACAAGGGCAAGGACAGTTTCATTTTGTATTTTGGTCCCCTCTGCTTAGCATAATGGCTGGCACATAGTAGGGGATCAGAAAATGATTGTTAATGTATTGATTGATTGATTGATTCCCTATCCCTAGCTCATTAGTTGGAGCTCTCCTCTTCCCCAAATTCCCATGTATTTACTCATCTGTATCCCTAAGTAGAAAATAAACTCTTTGAGAATAGAAACTGTCATTGTTTCCCCCCATTTCCTAGTCGAGTGTCTGGCACATAGTAGGTGCTTAGTAAATGTTTCTTAGATTGATTCGACTCTGGAAAGTAAAAGCTTGATTTTCAAGCTACACAGTAGGATCACGTTATCCAAAACAGTCTGAAACTGGGGGCAGGGATGGGGGGACGGGCAAGGGGAGCAAATTAGGACAGAAATGAAAAGTGACAAGAAGATAAATTACAATCGTGTTGTGATTTTCTAGGCCCGAGGGTTCCTGGAACCCAGACTTTCACCGACTACAGTTCTGACGAGCAGCATGCTGCCTTTTTCAAGAGATTGCCATTCCTAAGTGACTACTTAATCAGGCATTGTGTGTTTGAATGTATTCATTATATTTTAATTTGATTATATTCCAGTCAGTAGACTGAAACAGATTCGTCCAGATGTGTAATTATTTTCCAAATGCTTATTCTCTTTTTGGTGGCAACCTTGGCGTGGGACTCTGAAAACCAAGAGCTCTTCATGAACACTTGGTGCTCATTAGTCACAGAGGCTTCATTAATGAGGATTACCGTCAGACGCCATCACCAAGAAGCATCCTGTCCAGCACCAGCCTAAGAACACGCCCCAAAGTCTTCCAACAACAGTGCCCGTCCCACAAATGGCCACCCATAGGTCCAGTCTTCCTTCCGTGGAGGGGCAGTGTGACCTAGTGTCTACAGGGCTGGATTTGAAGTCACCTAGTGTAGCCAAATCCCACCCTGTGTGACCCTGGGCAAGTCACCCAACTTCTCTGAGGCTACGTTAATTTTTTTATTTGTCAAATATGAGCATTCAGGTCTCACAGGGTTGTTGTTGTTGTTGTGGATGTCTGACTCATTGTGACCCGTCAGGGTTTTCTTGGCAAAGATACAGGAAGAGTTTGCTATTTCCTTCTCAAACTCATTTTACAGATGAGAAAACTGAGGCAAACAGGATTAAGTGACTTGCCCAGAGCCACACAGCTACTAAGTGTCTAAGGCCAGATTTGAACTCAGAAAGATAGTCTTTCTGACTCCAGGCTTGGCACTAAACTATCCACTACACTACCTAGTGGCCTATATAAGGTTGATAATAAGAAAAAAATTAAAAAATGCATGTTAAGTACTTCACAATTGTTAAAACACAACATAAATGCCATCTCCTATTTTTATTTTCCTTCTGGAATATAGAAAGAATGCCCAGTTCTCGAGCTAAAGAACTAGCAGATTAATTAGCCCAGGACCTCAAATCTGTGTATCTCCAAAGAAGGAAAGCTTCCTAATAGACAGAAAGAATTGATTCCAGACCAGAGATTTAGAGTTCAAAAGGACCTCAGAGCTCAACTAGTCCTACTCCATCATTTTACATATGAGGAAGCTGAGGCTCAGAAAGATAAGATGATCTGGAAGGTCACACAGCTAGCAAGGGACAGAAGCAAGATTCAAACTCAGGCCTCTATCTATAAATCTAGCATTATTTTCTTCACTGCTCTACCCTATCCCTCATTTGGTATGGATACATGGCCTTCAACCCTTGAGTTCCTTTGCCCCAATATCCTCTCTTTTTTTTAATTTTAGAAGGCAGGAACAATCGCCTAATCATCTAGTCACATTTTTTCCTGTAGTCTAGAAACAATAATCTGTCTTTTGGATGACTCTGGCTCAGGAACTCAGCTTGACATTGATCCACAGCCTCGTTCAGCCTCCTGGATTATAAAGACATGGGCAGACTCTTGTTGAATTGATGGTGCTTTTTCCCAGTGCCTCTTGGGAGCCAGTAGGAGAATAAATGAAAGCCTGAACCTCTTCAAGATACCTCTCTCTATACCTCTGGAGCCTTGTTGGACACATTTAGAACACTGCATCAGGTTCACTACCTTTTTTTATTTTTAACTCTTCCTTTCTGTCTTAGAATCAATACTGTATATCGGATCCAAGGCAGAAGAAAGATAAGGACTAGGCCAGTGGTTCCCAAACTTTTTTGGCCTACTGCCCCTTTTCCAGAAAAAATATTACTTAGCCCCCTGGAAATTAATTTTTTTAAATTTTAATAGCAATTAATAGGAAAAATAAATGCGCCTGTGGCCATCACCACTCCCCTGAATCGCTGCAGCACCCACCAGGGGGCAGTGGCGCCCACTTTGGGAATCACTGGACTAGGCAATGGGGTTAAGTGAAAAATCTGAGGGTTTTAGTGAACGATAACCTCAAGGTAAGTCATGAGTATGATGTGGCAACCAGAAAGATGGATACAATCTTGGGCATCATTAAGAAAAGCATAGTGTCGAGGCTCAGGAATGAAGTAGTCCTACCCTACCATGCACCGATCATGAGTATTATGTTCAGTTCTAGGTACCACATTTGAGGCAAGACATTGATAAATTGGAGAGCATCCAGAGGACAGTGTCCAGGATGGTAAAGAATGCTATGTTCATGTCATGGATGTATTGACTAAAGGAAGTGGGAATGTTTATTCTGGAAAAGAGAAGCTGGAAGAGATACATGGTAGTTGTCTTCAAGTGTGTGAAGGGCCTTGAGGTGTCAGAGGATTAGTCTTGCTCTGCTTGACCAAGAAGAACAGAATTAGGGGTAACGAGTAAAAGTCATAGAGAGGTATTTATCATCTTGACTCTAAGAATGCTTCTCAATGATGAGAATCATCCAAAAGATGAAATGGACAGTCAAGGAGATAGTCAGTTTCCTATGACTAAATGTCTTCAAGAGAAGACTGGATGACCAATTGTTGGGTGGTTCTTGGGGGATTCCTATTTAAGTGTGAATTGGACCTGAAGACATCTGTGATCCCATCTAACTTTAAGATTCTCAGGTTCTGTGAGTTGTAAGAGACCATACTAAAAAGGAAAGCTGCCATCATTTTATAGTGAGTTTTGAAAACAAGTGAAGGGTGGAGGCTCTTAACCTGCATTTAGCAGTCAATGGGGAGACAATGAAGTTCTGCTGAGCAGAATATCATAACTGGAACTAGGCTATAAGGCATTTTTTACAAGACATTATAATCTAGTTGGTTTTTATGTCTATAATATTGTGATGCCACCTCAGCATGGTTCTCCATGCCTAGGGTCTGAAAGAAATTGGGATGCAAGCATGGAAGAAGCTGAACCATTGAAACCCATTGCCTAGTCTTGTCTACATCTTGTCCTTCAACACTTCATTGTTCCAGCCAGGGCAGTGGATGGGATGGAAAGGAAGATGATTCAGAATGGTGAATGGGATCAATTTAATTAAAATGTAGGCACCAATCTTCAATAGTAATTACAGATAATATTAAGCAGATAAAGAACTTCATACCCATTATCTCACTTGAGTCTCATAGCAGCTCTTACAGATAAGCAACTCCAGGGACTGTTGCCTCAATTCTATTTTTTTTTAAACCCTTGTACTTTTGTGTATTGTCTCATAGGTGGAAGATTGGTAAGGGTGGGCAATGGGGGTCAAGTGACTTGCCCAGGGTCACACAGCTGGGAAGTGGCTGAGGCCGGGTTTGAACCTAGGACCTTCTGTCTCTAGGCCTGACTCTCACTCCACTGAGCTACCCAGCTGCCTCTCTATTTTTTTTTTAATCCTACCTTCCATCTTCATTTCAATTCTAAGACAGAAGACCATCAAGGTTAAGTGACTTGACCAAGGCCACATGTCACCTCCATTTTACAAAAGAGGAAACCAAAAGCCCACAAGACCTAGTGACTTTCCTATGGTATCATATCAAGGAAGTATCAGAGGCATGATTTGAAATCAAGCCTACCACTCTTTCCAACCTACAACCAAACTCTCAATGGAATGATAGAGCTCTAGACTGTCTCCCCTATTTCCCTTTCCAGCTTCCTTTGGTGTGTTGTCTTTCCCAATTATATTGGAAGCTCCTTGAAGGCAAGAACTGTCTTTTTTTTTTTTTTTGTATCTTCGATATGGTAGATGCTCGTTAAATGTTTAATGACTGACTATTTATTATTAGCAACTTTGGGATCTAGCCTTTTGAGATCTGTTTGGATATTGACTATCACCCAAGGTGTTACCTACCATTCCTAGCCTTGTGCTGTCCAAGAAAATATGGTTAAACATTGAAATGGGTGACCAAGTGGGATCATTCCTAGGAGGTTATCACCTCTGTGGGCTCTTCTTCTCCTTCCCCCAATATATCTTGGCAAGGCTAGAATAAACATCAAAGGTACCTTTGATCAAGGAACCAAAAACCTGCAAATTAGGAACAGTCACAGATAAAGCAAGGTAGATGTTGAAAGGCCAAGACTTTGATTTGAATCCCAGAATAATCAATAATATAGTCAGTCAGTAATGCTGCAGGGAAGATAAATGGTCAATAACACCAGAGATGTCACCAGAGGACAATGTACAATGTACAAAGAGGGAAAGCGGCAGCGAGGGGGAGAGAAATGCTGCCAGAAAACCTGCTCTCAGTCCTTCCTGGGTTGCCTCCATGGCCAGGGAAGGAGGGCATGGTGGTTTGTATGAGCATTAGACCAGGGTGCCTCAGCTCCATTTGAGCCCCATTGACTGATGCCACATCTCTCTCCTATCTCAGAGAGACCACAAGACTCTCTTCGACCCTGTGGGACGTGGAGAGATTATTCACCCTCCTATAGGAAATAGTTCTTTGTGGGGTCCTGTAATCCAATGGGTCATGGGGCAATCAGGGTCATGGGGCAATCATAGGCTCCTAGATCTAGCACTGAAAGGAACTTCAGAGGCTATGTGGTCCAACACGTTCATTTTACCAAGGAGGAAACTGAGGCTCAAGAAGGTTAAGTGGTTTTCCCATGGCCACACAGGTGATAAAAGGCATTCAAGTCCTCTGATTCCAAATCCAGCATTTTTTCTTCACGCCACTCATTAATTTGACAAGCTAAGTACCAAATACCAGGCAAAGTTCAAGCAGTATGAAAACAGAAACAAAATAATCCCTGCCTTCAAGGAGTCTACATTCTATTGTGCAACTATAAAATGTTCAAAGATAATAGAGGGGGCAGCTGGGGGGTTAGGTGGATTGAAAGCCTGGCCTAGAGACAGGAGGTCAAATCTGGCCTCAGACACTTCCCTGCTGTATGACCTTGGACAAGTCACTTGACCCCCATTGCTTAGCCCTTACCACTCTTCTGCCTTGGAACCAATACACAGTGTTGATTCTAGGACAGAAGGTGAGGGTTTAAAAAAGATTAATAGAAACCATGTATTTGTTGTTGGAGGGAATATAGGAAGACTTCATAAAGAAAGAAAGAGGTAGCTTTAAGTTTAGTCTTGATAAGGTAAGGCTTCTGAAAGACAAAAAAAGGGGGGGACGTACACCCCTTATGTGAGAAATGAACTGTGCAAATGTATGGAGATGGGAAATGGCATGGTGAATTGGAATGATGATTAATGATGACTATAAAGGGGCTAGGTGGAAATTTGTCACAGAATCATCAATTCAAAGCCTAAAGAAACCTTGGAATCCGCCAGTCCTGCTAAGGATCAGAGAGTTGATGTCATTCGCCCCAGGTTCTGCGATCATGAGTGTCCGAGGTGGGATTTGAACTTGGGTCCTCTGACTAGAGCCCGGGTCATTTCCCACTGTACCACGCTGAGTCCCACACTTAGAGGCGAGGGATCCAAATAAGGCAGCGGCTGCTCCATTTGGGAATCTCTTGGGAGTTCCAAAGACTCTAGCTCCGGCTTGCCTTGACAGAGTTACTTTTCATCCTCCCCGGCTCGGCACTCAGGCGAGCACCAGCCACGGGAAATCAGTTAATAACTATGCACATTTGATAATAAATTTTAACAATTTAAGAGTGCGGTACAGTTTTATTACAGTTTTTATTTTATCATACTAATTCAATGCGTAATAACCTGCCAGAGACACAGAATTCACTTGACATATGCTCTGAGCTCTAAGAAATCGAATATGCTGGAGTCATAAACCTTGGGTCACACCCAGCTGACAGCATCTTGGGGAGGGCAGTGAGAAAAGATGCCTCCCTGAGCTGGGCTCCACTAAAGGGTGCCAAGTCGCTGCTTTCCAACTTCTGTTTGGCTCTTCCAGTCCCCTGAAATGCTTCCCGCCAGTCAGGGAAAGGTAGAATCTGAAGATACCAACCTCACTGAGCCCCGGTATGGCCTCGGATGCCCTAGATTAGACTCCTGGCTACCCTGGCCTCACGGCACTCTGGGGGTTGCCACAGTGGCAGGAAGGGGCCTGGGAGTTGTCTGCAAGGGTTGGGTAAATAGCTCCCTCCGAGCAACCCTCAGCACTGGACAATAGCGACTGGCGAGATTTCAAACCCTACAAATGAGCAGATTCTGCCTTAAAAAAAAAAAATGGAAAGAAATCAGGCCAAGCAAATGAAAAGGCTCCTTGGGGATAGAAATCAGACTTTCTTCTTCTGTCTTTTTAGATTTAAAGCGAAAGGGGACCTTAAAAGTCATCCAGTCCAATCTCCTCATTAAGGAAAGTGAGATTGAGGGAGGTGAAGGGACTCACCCAAGGTCACACAGGCAACAAGGAGAGGTTGAGTGATCCTGGGCAAATAATTTTTTTTCTTTGCCTCATTTTCCTCATCTATAAAATGAGAATAATAATTGCATCTACCTCTCAGGATGGCTATAAGAAGCAAATGAAATAATGTAAATAAAGTGTAACCCTTAAAGCATATATAAATAATAGTTTTCATCATCATCATTTCTTTTTAACCTTTCATTTCTCTCTTAACAACATCTCCAAGACAAAACAGTAAGGGGTAGGCAAATTGGGCCAAGTGACTTGCCCAGGGTCACACAGCTAGAAAGTATCTGAGGTCAGATCTGAATCCCAGACCTCCCACCTCCAGGTCTGGTGTTCTAAACACTGAACCACCTAGCTGCCCCCATAATCAACATTATTAAGTACTTGGGATTAAGAGATAAGAGACCAGAGTTTTAGCTTTGGTTCTGACCATGACATCCAATGCTCCTTGGGGGAAGTCATTCCTCTGTGCTGTTCCTCAGTTTTCTCCTTCTTAATAACAATAGGTAACATTTATATAGTGTTTTAAAGTATGCAAAGGGCTTTAGTCAGGTCAACAAGCATTTATTAAGCCCTTATCCTGGGCCAGGTACTGTGTTAAACATTAGGGATTAAATGAAAAGCTTTTAAAAACACAACACCTGCTTCCTAGAAGCTTACATTCCAATAGCAGAGACAACATGCAAAGAATTAGGTGAGTTAAAAACATATACGGAATATGTTGCACAAGAGCATATAGATCATCTAGATCAGCTTATTTGCCTTCTTATGGAGGGAGGCAGAGAGGGAGGGAAGGAGAATTTGGATCACAAGTTATCCAAAAACTATGTTAAAAATGATTTATATATGTCATTGGGGAAAAACACAATGAACTATAAGTAGGGGAAAATATTTAGATAGAAGGAAAGGGAGACAATCTCAGAGGGAAAGATGCCAGTAGCTAGAGGAATGAGGAGAGGTCTCCTGCAGAAGGTGGGAAATGAGCTGACATACGCTTAACTTATTTAATACCTTCAACAAACTTGTGAGGTAAGCATTGTTATTATCATTGGCATTTTACAGAAGAGGAAAATGAGAGAGAGCTTAAGTGATTTGTCTAGAATCATTCAACCAGTAAGTGACCCAATAACATCCAGTATTTTTTTCTGTGACTTGGATAAAATCGTAGATGGCTGGCTCGCCAAATATTCAAAAGACAAGTGTCTAAGGTAGGCATTGGCTCCCAAGTCCTGTACTTAATCCACCACACCAAGGACTACATACCTTCATCCATCCTACTCAATTCTTTATTTTTTTAAACCCTGGCCTTCTGTCTTAGCATTGATAATAAGTATGAGTTCCAGGGTTAGGCAATTGGGGTTAAGTGACTTGCCCAACATCGCACACCTAGAAAATGTCTGAGGCCAGATTTGAACCCAGGACTTCCCATCTCCAAGCCTGGCACTCTATCCACTGAGCCACCTCGCTGTTCTATAGTCCATTTAGTTATAGTTCACTAACTGGCCATAATATGGAGCCAATCCTAAAGTTCTTACCTTTCCCTTTTCACTAGATTTTCATAAGAATCAGTCTGAGGTCATCATAAGTGTATGCGATTTGCTTAGGAAAATCTATTCTAATTCTCTTCATAAAGAAAGCAAAGGGCAGAGAAGTCAAAAGGTGGCCACCAAATAGAGTGTTCAAAGACAAGAAGGAAATGAAACCTGCAAACTATATGCTGGAGAGATTGACTTTGATTTCTGGGAAAACTCTAGAATGTATTATTAAAGAAATGATTAATGACATAACAAAAAGGAAGCAGTGATCACACAAAGAGCCAGTCTGTCTTCGTGAAGAATATGCCAAGCTAGCCCTATCTCCTTCCTTGACAGTTACTATACTGATGGATCAGAGAAGGCTGTAGATAGGGTTCAGTTAGATTTTAGCATGGAATTTGACAGAGCTTCTTGTGCTCATCTTGTGGATAAGATGAAGAGATGTGGGCTGTCTGAAAGTATAGTTAGGTGGATTTGTTGTTTTTCAGTCATTTTTCAGTAGTGTCCGACTCTTTGTGATCCCATTTGAGGTTTTCTTGACAAAGATCTTAGCGGGTTTGCCGATTCTTTCTCTTGCTTATCTGACAGGCGAGGAAATTGAAGCACACGGGATTAAGTGACTTGCCCAGAGTCCCATAGCCAGTAAGTGTCTGAGGTCAAACTTGAACTTTTACCTGACTGTTGGACTGGCACTCTATCAACTGCACCACCACGCTACCCTTACGTGGATTAGAGACTGATTTAATGGACAAAAATCATGTATTAAGGATTAGATGTCAATCTTGACAGAAGTCTCCAGTGGAGTGCTCCAGGGATCTGTGTTTGACCCTGTAACATCTAGCATTTTTAACTGTGACTTGGATAAATTCAGAGGTGGCAGGCTCATCAAATTTTCAGATGACAAAAAGCTGTGAAGGATAGTGAAAGCCCTGGATAACAGTCAAGATCCAAATCTAATAAGATGAAATTTAACAGAGATAAATGTAGAGCCTTTCTCTTGAGTTCTAAAGTCATCTTCATAAGAATAAGATAAAGTAGAAACAACTAGGAGAAAAGCCTTGGGAATCTAACTGGCAAGATGGATAGAGCACTGAACCTGAAGTCAAAAGGACTCAAGGTCAAACCTGGCCTCAGATACTTCCTTGCTGTGTGACCCTGGACAAGTTATTTAGGTTTTGTTTGCTTCAGTTTCCTCAACTATGAACCGAGGATAAAAGAACATCTACTTCACAGGATTGTTAGGAGGCACAAAATGAGGTAGGGCTTAGCACAATGCCTGGCATACAGAAGGGAATGCTTATGCCCTTCCACCTCTGTTACCACCAAGATCAAGATGAGTCAAAAAATGATGTGACAGCCATAAAAATGAATTTGATTTCAGATTGCATGAAACACATCTGGAGACAGTCATAACCCTACCAGAAGAAGATTGATAAACTTGAGATCATCCAGAGAAGGACAATCAGTTTTGTGAAGGACATTAAGATCAAACAATATGAGAATCAGTTGAAGGAACTGGGAATGTTTAGCCTGGAGAAAACTCAATGGAAACATGAGAGCAGTCTTCAAGAATTTAAGGGGTGAACACAAGGGAAGATTAGAATTGTACGATTTGGTCTGGGAAACCACAACTGGGACCAATGAATGGGGTTTTAAAGGAAGCATATTTAAGGTTTGTATAAAGAAAAAAAAAACTTCCTAATAGAGTTATTCATATATGGACTGGCTTGCCTCAGGAAGGAGTGATTTCTACCTTCTTATAAGCCTTTAGGCAAAGGCTGAATGGCCACTTGTTAGGAATATCATAGATAGGATTCTGGGTCAGGTATAGGCTGCGTCAGGTATAGGCCCCTAAAGTCCCTTCTAATGCTGACATTCTGTCATTGTGGGAGAAGTACTGATCAGAATAAATATAAGTTTTTGTATGTCTATTTAGCCAATCATCAACTCATTTCAGACTTTATTATTATTCATCAGAGAAAAATAATGCATTAAGTTAGACCTTCCTCCAAGTTATTTCCCATGCATAAGCCAAAATCCTATAAGATTCCTTGAAAGATGTGACAAAAGAATGGTTTCTAATAATATTCTAATTATTGATATCAAATGAAGCAAAAGGCAAAAGAATTCTCACTTAAGGTGTCCACCACTGTTTGAGATGGTATCCGACAGGGAGTCCAAGTCAAAAGGAATTTCTTATAGATGATGAAGTCCTCCAGATGTTTCTCTCTTCAGATGACTTTATACTGCCCACATCAGTCCTTAGAACATTGCCCCATTTCCTAAATGAAATCTAGAATCAACTGAGAATTTGGTTTGCCCATTCACACAGGAAAAAGCAAGTGGATGAAAAATGCTTGTTGTCCAGACTACGGTATACATTGGGAAAATCATCCCACAGAACTTTCATTATTATACATATCTTAGACAAACTCTGAGATGGGACAATGTACTGGGCCCAGAATTGAATAGGTAAAGAACAGGCTGAATTGCCTTTGGAAGAATGTACAGTGCTTTTAATTAACCACAAAATTCTTCTTAAAACAATGCCCCATCTTTTTTTAACCTCTGTATTCTATGGATGACTCTGAATGGTTGGTCTCTGAAGAATTCAGATTGTGAATCACTCAAAGCAAAACCAAGAGGCATATAATGAGGACACAAACATTCTTCCTATCACTCAAATTAACCTCGGAGTTATTTTTACCTTTCACTTTGCCTCACTCTTCATACCCAGGTAGTTACCAAGTCTTATCGTCTTACAGACTCAATACCTCTTACATCTGTCCTCTTCTCTCCACTCATAGGATTTCTCCCTAGTTTCAGACCCTTATCTCCTCTCATCAAGATGATCTCAATAGGCTCCTAATAGGCCCCCCAGCTTCCAGATTCATTCTTTATGCAGCTGTCAATCTAATATTCACAAATCTGACCATCTCAATGACCACTTAAAAACATTCATTGGCTTCACCACTCCTAAGATACAAAATCATCAGTTTGGCATGTATATACCCACCTACATTTCCAGAATTATTTCCTATCACCAGACCCATCATAGTATCTCTCCCCTTCATTCACTGTCCATTCCAATCAACCTGACCTCTAGCTGTCTCCCTTATACAACATTCCATCTCCTGTCTTGAAGCTTTGATGCACAGAGACCTTCTTGGCTGGAATATCCTCTCTCCTCACCTTGACCTTGTGGAATCTCCTTAACAGCTCATCTCAGGAGGAACCTCTTACATGGGAATCTTCCTGCCCATCCCCTTCCGCTCAGCTGTTGAGTTCTCTCCTTTTTAGCTTAGTTTTTTTTTCTTTATAGATTCTTATCTATGTATATGTTGTTTCCCTTTACTGAATATAAGTTCCTTGAGGGTAGGGAATGTCTTATTTCTGCCATTATCTCTCCATCATCTGATACTGTGCTTACACCATTTGAAATGGTCAATAAATCCTTTTTGATTTGAATAAAATGTAATTTAATGGTGGGATTAAGTAAACTGCCCTCCCAAAAAAGGTCACAGAGTTTGAGTGACTAGGCAGGAGCAGATCATGCATCAAAAATGAGGGATAATGGTTACTATGCTCCATTGGCATCCACACAATGCCAATGGATCTGAAGGAAAGTCCCTAGCATGTTAAGGGCATGAGATGCTCCTCCCATTTTGGCTGTGGAAGATTTATGGGGCAAAATGAACAAGAGGTATGCAGGATGAGAAGGTATGTATCCACCCCCCATTTGAGGGAGAAAGAGATCACATAAAAGAGATCACTGATCTATCAAAAGATCCCATTCCAAGACCTTCATGAACTGATACAGAGCGAAATAAGCAGAACCAGGGAAACATTATACATAGTAACAGCAATATTGTGGAATGATCAAATGCAACAGACAGCTATTATTGGCCATACAATGATCCAGGACAATTCTAAGGGACTTAGGACAAAGAACGCTATTCACCTCCAGAGAAAGAACTGTTGGAGTCGAAATGCTAATGAAAGCATATAATTTTTCAATTGTTTATTTGGATTTATGTTTTGGGGTTTTGTTTTATAAGATTACTCACAAAAATGAACAATATCAAAATATGTTTGCATGATAATACACGTATAACCCAGATCAAATTGCCTGCCTATACTGGAGGGGGAAAGGAAGGGAAGGAGGGAAATAAGTTCAATCATATAAAATGTGCCTTTCCCCAGGTCTACACTATCTATCAATTTCTGACTGGGCTGTTGCACTAGCATCTTGCTTTCCCCTAGTTTTATCCCACTCCATAGATCACTGATAAACTAATCTTAAATACAACTTTCATCCTGTTACATCCCTGCTCACAGCCTTGTCTTCAAGATAAAATTCATATTTCTTAGTCTTGGCATTCAAGGTCCCTCCCTATCTAGCTCCAAATTTAATTTTCACTATTTCCCAGCAGAAACCTTCTAGGCACATTGATCTATTCCTAAAATCTGACTTTCTCTACAACTCGGCTTAATTCATCCCACCCCCATATACTCCAGAATTCCCTGCATCCCTCATCACCATCTTTCTAAGTCCTATTTATCCTTCAGAGCCCTATTTAATCCCTACTTCATCTAGAAAGTCGCCCTTCCATCCCACCATGATCCTTCTCTCCTAAGAATTCTTCTGAGACTGAGTTTCTCCCCCGACCCTTCATCTACCATTTATGATGAGTCAACATGGCATCTGGGCTGGGAGTGAGGAAGTTGGGGCTCTTACTCTGCCTGTAACCCTTCCTATCTATGCAATCATGGGAAAATCACATAAACTCTGTGGAGCTTTATTCACCTATAAAATGGAGGCATGGATATTGACCTCGCTAAGATTTTGTGAGAAAACGTGCTGTGGGTGATATAGAAATGTGAATCATTATCAGTCCATGATACTGTTGGTCATCATAAAATCATAGATTTAGAGATGAAAGGAATATCAGACACCATGGAGTCCAACATTCAATTTACTGAAGAGGAAACTGAGGGTTAGGGAAGTTAGGTGACATGCCTAACAGCACACAGGTAGTAATTCAGATTGGGGGGGGGGTTCTTATCCTCCTTATTAAACTGTAAGATTTGTGAAGGCAGGTAACATCTCTTGTTGGGGACCATAATCTAGCCCAGGGTCTTGTAGCTACAAAGAGAATACTCCCCTCCCAGGAAATGCTTGTTGACAGATCTGTGACCCCTGGCATTTATTGGGGTGCTCTGATTCTCCCAAAAAGGTCAATCTACTCTTTCATCTTATAGGATCATCGATCTGGGCCTCAGGAGCCAGTAAATCCAATCCATTCTTTCCCCAGAGGGGTAACTTATGGCTCAGGGTGAGGAAGTGATTTGCCCAAGGAAATAAGGATCAGAGCTGGGAGGTGAACCAAGACCCTGTGATGGAAGGACCAGAACTCTTTCCACCGCACCAGACTGCACCCCCTTATTCTAGACTGGAGGATGGAATGGGCAGACACTAGTCTAAGAGGGAGGGTAGAGAAGTTCTCCGAGTAATTCCAGTTTGCAAATCATTTTGCTATTCTGACCAGTGTCACAAGAGGACAGATTGGGAATCCACAGGAGCCTGATATAAATGGACCACTGCTGCTGTGGGTCACTTTGGTTCAAACTTAGTTTTCCCCACAGTCTGATTTCCTTTATGTCTAGGTTCAGACCCAATGATTATGGATCCATGCTCAAGTCTGTGTCTTAAATAAACAAAACAAGAGCTGTTTTTGTCACAGTAGTTCAATCCCACCTAGATATCAGCTATTGGTGGTACAGTGGATAGAGTGCCAGGTCTAAAGTCAGGAAGACTCCTTCCTGAGTTCAAATTTGGCCTCAGACACTTACTAGCTGTATGACCCTGAGCAAGTCACTTAACCCACTTTGTCTCAATTTCCTCATCTGTCAAATGAGCTGGAGAAGGAAATGGCAAACCACTCCAGTATCTCTGCCAAGAAAACCCCAAAATGGAGGTCACAAAGAATCTGACAAGATTGAAATAACTGAACAGAGATCCAGAACTAGAATGAACTTTGGTAATGAGCTTATTTCACTGATGCAGAACCATTAAGTGATTTGTCTCAGCCCCCTTCAATTCCAATAAGTGGCAGAGCTCACAATTGAACCCAAGACTTGTAATTATGATTTCTACTTCTCTTAAAAGCAAATGGGTCCATCATGCCTTAGACTTAATTTCTCAACCCAGTGGTTTGTTTATTTAACTGTGAGCTGCTGTCCTACAGGTCATTAGCCCATCAAAAAATATTACATCATAATTGGCTAAGAGTATTTTTTTTGCCTGGCCTAATGAGTACCATTTTGATGTGCTTAAGAGCTCCTATGGAGGACAGCAGCCATCTATTAAATTTTCAGATTAAACAAGAAAACATCAGGTTTTAAATAGGAATGGATGCAGAGGCACAAATCTATCCATTTGTGGGTCACTAAAGGACACTCTCCATTTGATAAGGGACATCTAGACTGGGCCAAGAATGGCCCAAGGGAAAGGGCACCACTGGAGAGATGAGTGGAAAGAGCTTGGATGTCAGAAGACCTGGGTTGTAGTCAAAGAAGATCCAGTAACCCATTATGTGGCCACGGGCCAGCTCCTTCCTTGCTCTGTGACTCAGTTTTCTAAACTGTAAAATAAGGAACTTAGATCTAGTGAAAGACAATGTTGTCTAAAGACTAGAATATTCAACTTGGAGTCAGAAAGCTCCAACTTGGGTTAAAAAATCTCATCTCAGACACTTTCTACCTATGTGACAGAGGAGAAGTCAACCTCTCTGAACCTTAGTTTCCCTCTGTGTAAAATGGAGATAATACACCAGGTAGTTGACAGGATCAACTAAGATAATAATATCCAGAAAGAATTTTGTAAACCTTATAACTTTATATAAATGTCAGCCATTATTATTGTTTCTAGCTCTAATGGTCTTATTATTTTCCCTAAGCCCCATTTGATTCTTCTAACAGAGGGAAATAAATAGGAAAAGTTGGCACAGGATGTTCCACTGTCATTTAGGAACAGATGGTGAAAAGTGAAGTTCCCTCCCCAAGCACCTTCACTGCCTAAGAATAAAGGGAGGGCACAGGAAAGGAGGGAATCCCTGGGTTTTGAGACCAAACTGCCAATCTATAATTCAGGACAGAGAAGAGGTTGTGGGATGGTGAGAGAGAAAGAAAGGTATTTTACTCCTGGTCAGGGTCCCAGGGCTGCCACCTCTGACCCTCAAAATAGATAAAATCTAGACCTGTATTCAAATCCTTCCTCTGACACTTAATAGCTATGTGATCATAGACAAGTCACTTTAAATTCCCTGAGCCTCAGTTTCTCCATCTGTAATATGAGGGCATTGTACTCTTCCATCTCTAAGGTCCTTTCCAGCTCTAAATCTCTGATCCCATAAACTCCAAATCCAGTAGTTCTTTCCACTACATTTGTCACCTGTGATCTTAAGAATCTGTGACCTGTGAGGCAGTTATGTGGCTCAGTGAACAGGGTACCAGACCTGGAATTTGGAAGACTTGGGTTCAAATCTAGCCTCAGATACTTCCTAGCTGTGTGACTCTGGGCATATCACTTACCCCCATTTAACTAGCCCTTGTCCTTCTATCTTAGAGTTGTTACTAGGAAATAAGGTAAGGGTTTAAAGAAAAAAAAAAGTCTGTGGCCTGTGTCCACTCTGCTGTCTGTACTTTTGTTGTTGGGCTGTGGCCTATCAGCTCTCTCAGCTCTACCTTATTTTTTAGGCCACTCTCCTCAAGACCTCCCCAGCAGGCTACTAGAAGGCCAGATCCTCCGGGAAGAGATACATAGAAAGGCCACCAGACCAAGGAAAGGAATCTAGGTTGGGATGAGCAAATGGAAACAAGAACCTACAAAATAAAATAAAATCACCCCCTCCTGCAGATTTCTTCCCTCTCTCCTAGCTGACTTCATAGCTGAGCCTACATGGATTTCCCAATTTCCTGACCTGCTGGGCTCCTATTTGCAGAGAACTTCTCCTTTGCCTGGGTCCTTGTTTTGGCCTCTCGGCATGATTACCCAAATCCATGGCTGCCTGGTGCAGAGATTACGAATCTATCAAGGGTTCCATTTGTATTCCTTGAATAGTCTCTCTTCATTCACTAGAGAGCTCCTGTTCAGTCTTGGTGTGCTTTATGATATGGAGAATGCACCTACAGCCTTTTCCAGGCGCCTGGGCTTGCTTTCAGCACCGTTGCAGAGAGAAAGTTTAAACCTCTTCACTGGGGTTTTGGAAGGAATTTGGCTGCTCTCTTTCTGACCACTGTACCGTTGGTGGAAACAGCCTGTGACATTCCAGGCTGTAACTTGCCGGCAAAATCCTCATCCGGATGGATCAGCTGCTTCCTCTCTTTCTCCACCCCCCTCAACACCCCAATCTCCATCAAAAACTGAAGAAGGTTTGGTTAATTGTCAAAAAGAGGTTTGGAGCAAAGGCGTTTTGTTTGGGGAGCCTTTTTAGCCTAAATCTCCAAGGGGCTGCTCCTTTGGCGACCGACACACAAGCCTAGGACCCTCCGGCTCACCTAGCCTTGAAGAAAGGGCAGAGATGAAGAGAATGACTCCACAAAGTGAGAGGGACTTAATCCTTAATAAGTAAAGAAGGCTTAACTTCACACAGGGCCTGGGATGGGTAAGAGGTCACACCAGGCAAGATTTTAAAGGGGCAAAACAAGCTTTATTGGAGTGGGGGGGAAGGGGGGAAGGGGGGAGTGTAAAAAAGAAAAAAGACATTTTACCCGGAAGAAACGGTCCCGCGAGGAGGAGAATCAATTGAGGATTTAGAGAAAACTGTTCTAAAGCCCACCCGGTGCAATTGACAAAAATGCAATTTACAAAGAAGATAAATCCTCTCCTGGGACAAGCCAGGCTAGAGCTGACTCCCGAGCAAAGCCAACTCTCGCCTCCCTCTAAGAAGCTCAGGCTCCCTTCATTCTCACAACTCTTTGAGGGGCTACAGGGCGAGGGATTCCTCCGACCTCAAGTAGCTTTCGCGAGGCGGGGGGGAAAGAGGAGTGGGGTGGGGGGAGGGGGGAGTCGGGAGGGAGGGGAGAAGGAGCCAGCAGGGTGTTCCCTCCCACCGGGGCTATTTAGAGAGTGGGGATGAGTTCTCCAGCCATTCAGGAAAGCAGCCTCCCAACTTCTCTCAGACCGAGTGGCAGGTCACTGATTTAAAAGAGTAAAGTCAAGCCTGGGTTATGCCCTTTCCTCGGAGCCAGCAGGAAGGAAGGGAACCCGAGAGGAGGAAATGTTTTTGCGGTAGTCCGGGGAGAAAGAAGCACCCCCACGCACATACACACACTTCAGAACGACTTTGCAAGCTCGGGGAGGCCCCCAGCCAAAACAAACGCACCGGGACCTGTACGTAGCCAGAGAAACCCAAAGCAGGGAAAAACTTGGCTTCCTCTCAACTCAGCCCAAACTGGGGAGGGGACCAACCCGACCCGGGGAGGCAAGCGAGAGGGGCTGGCCAGGGCTGCGTCCATGCAGCCAGCTCCGGAGATCCAGAGCCCCCCCTTCCTTGGCAAGGCTCATACCTCCTGCTGCTCTCAGGGGAGAGGCGTCCAGGATCCATGGCCCACAGGGAGCTCAGGGGGGCTCTCTCAAACCATCACAAAGCAACTGGAGAACCGCAGCTCTGGAGGAGCCCAGCCGGCCAGGCGAGCTAATTAAAAGGGGCTGATGCCTCTTCTTTTTGGTAACGGATCAGATTTAAAGGGCTAGAGTCCCAGGATGGGGGAGGCAGTGAGTGGTGCGGTGACTGCTGCTGCTGCTGCTGCTGCTGCTGCTGCTGCTGCTGCTCCTGCTGCTGCTCCTGCTGCTGCTCTCGGCTCTCCGGAAAGCCTCTTGCAGTCAGTGCTCTGGGCTGAGCACTAAGACAGAACCCATCAGGGTGAAGATGGGAAATGTGCGGTAAGGCAGGCTAGGCTGCAGCTCGGCCATCCAAGGTCCCGGTGCTGGCCACCAGGGTGAGAGCAAAAGTTTCAGCCCCTCTTCTGCCAAAGGGAGAGGGGCAGCCAGCTCCGGGGAAGCCTAGAGCCAGCCTGGGAGCACCCCCTGACCCACTCTCAGCAGCCAACTTGGCTTCTGCCCCCTCCTCCGCCCAAGCACCACCACACACATGCACCCACCAAGACTGACTAGCTGGGTGATGGCCCAGGAGGGAGAGAGCACTCCAACAAGGGAACACTCCAATACAAAGGCAAGGAGGTGCCCTCACCCGCCAGCAAGTGTGCCCATTGTGTGCCGGTAATGGGTGCAGGTGCAATTCGTGGGCTGAAGGCTGAAAAGGAGGAAAGGAGCATCGTGAGTCACAATAGAGAGAGAGAGAGGGCACAGGGGGGATTCAGCGCATCCCTGGTATAGGAATCGAGGAGGAATTAGCCCCAGTGAAGGGTCGAAGAGAGAAACTAGACATGGAGTGCCACCGAAGATTTAGAGCTTAGGGAACATTTAGTCTTATTCTCCTCCTTTGTTTTACAGATGAGGAAACTGAGGCTGAGAGAACTTCGTCAAGGTCACAGAAGCAGGATGTATGCCTTCTTTACCCTGGTCCATGCTGCCAGGCCAGAGTTTGGCTTAGAATTGAAATTCATGCCCTCTACTTAGAAGGCTCCTAGTCAAACTCTGCAACAACCCCAACCCCATACCACCTGGCCCAGCCCCTTTCAAGAATCTTGTGGG